>NW_021430706.1:0-232 GCF_001605985.2 Dendrobium catenatum
TCTCATGGGCAGACTTGGTTTTCGAAGCATCGGACCAGGAGAGAGATATTGGTTAAAAGTCTCTTTTTTTGTGTTGTGTTTTTATTGTTATTTTTAGTATTTTTTATTTATTTTTTTTTATTTTCGGTTTTATTTTGTATTTTTGTTTTTGTTTATTCTTTGAATTTCTTTTATCAACACACACATTCACTTTTCTAAAATTAAAAAACCATTTTCTATTTTTATTGAATTT
>NW_021430707.1:0-291 GCF_001605985.2 Dendrobium catenatum
TTTCACACCATAATTTCATAATTAACTTTATGAAAAGATGAATGCGTCGCAAATAGATCTGAAATTTATAAAATAAGGAAAAGAATATTTAATTTTAGAGATTTATAAATCATGTTTAAATCTATAATTCCTATCCATAAATTTAAAATTATATTATATCAGCTAAAATTTTTTGAGTTGTGATCATACAATTTTAAAATTTATTTATGAACATAATTGATAAGGATCAGAATCTAGAGTAGTTAGATTTCGAAATTGTTGAATAAGCTGTTTGTTAGCTGGTCAACGAAT
>NW_021430708.1:0-326 GCF_001605985.2 Dendrobium catenatum
AAGAGAGAGAGGGAGAGAGTGAGAGAGAGAGAGCAAGTAAGAGCAAGGAAGTGCAAGAGAGAGGGGGAAAGAGAGAGAGAGAGGAAGAGAGAGCTGAACTTTGCATATGCATTCCTTTTAAAAAACAATTACAACTGTAAAAACTAAAGGAGGGTTAAAAAACCCTAAGCAAGAGAAAAGAAGCAACTATCATCCTCAAGAATCTTAAGAAATTCTTGAGGAATGTTACAATTAAATCTATCCCCTATATCCCACACAAAAGTATCATCTATAGCTCTTTTAGCACAATAATGTGCAGCTCTGTTGAACTTCCTATGAGTATGAAC
>NW_021430709.1:0-275 GCF_001605985.2 Dendrobium catenatum
GATTGTTTTGAGGAAAATGAAAATATAGATGTTTGTTGCGCTGTGATTGATGATAAATAGTAGCTCTGTGGTTGTGTGTCTGTTGAGTTTAATTATTTGGAAGATTCAGTTCTGGAACCAATTCCAAAGCCAGATCTTGGATAAAAAGGTTTTGTCGCGGTCCGGCTCGGGCGGGATCCATCCCCGTCGGGTCGGGTCGTGACAAACTTTAGTGGTATCAGAGCACTGGTTTTGGAACGGGTTGGATTGTAAGACAGAGCTATAGGAAGTGATCA
>NW_021430710.1:0-285 GCF_001605985.2 Dendrobium catenatum
TAGGTTTAAGTTAATATTATATGGCCTGTAAAAGATTTGATAGAATTTTAATTACCTTCTTAGGTTAATGTTTCCATCCATTATGTAATTTTTTCATTAACTTCGACATAAAACTCTTAACCTAAATTATACACAAACTAGCGGGGACTCTTCTTAAGGTTGTTTAGATAAAGAATTGTTTGAACTTTTGACATTGATGGTTTACAATTTCATTCATTAATGTGTTTGAATTTTTTTTTTCGGAAATGAAGAAAATAATTCAAGTCAAAATTTATATATTAATTT
>NW_021430711.1:0-363 GCF_001605985.2 Dendrobium catenatum
CTCGAGCCGGCTCGGCTCACTTACACCCCTACCCAACATCACGAATTTTTATTAGGTCCGGTGTCCTGACCTAGCTCTACATCCGGATGATAATAACATGTCGCCACATGCTCTTACTCTTTATCTCGTGGACCAAGACCCGGTATTGATATATATTGGCTAATTTGTGCAGACTGGAGTATTGCTAGGTATTGCTCGGCAACGAGAAGTACCATTATGTTGGTTTTGCTAGGTATTGCTCGGTAAGGGTGTCAATTTTTGACACGACCCGAAATATGACCCGAACCCGACCTGAAAAAATCCGGGTTCAGGTCAACCCGAACCCAATCACCCAAACCCGAAATGGATCGGGTTCGGGTTCAA
>NW_021430712.1:0-296 GCF_001605985.2 Dendrobium catenatum
ATATTATTTAGCTATATTTTCAATATCTTCTTTACTATACATTTGTAAAAAATATGATGTTATATGGAACATTCTTTCATATAATATATTTTTGGCAGTATAGCATACTTCATAAATAAATAAATCATACTTGATAATGTTTAAAACTATATGAACCTTATGTTTAGCACAAAGTCATATCATAGGTTGGTCAACTGTTGCTCTCAGTCAATGCTTAATAAATAAATCGGTATATAATAATGCAACCCGCAATCCATCCTAAGATTAGAAGATTATTTATATATGAAAATCACTTC
>NW_021430713.1:0-231 GCF_001605985.2 Dendrobium catenatum
ACCAAGAATCTGATCCAGAAAAAATAGTGGAATCAAACCATTAAGGCTTCGTTTGAGACGGCTTTCTTCCTGCTTCTTAAAGCTGTTTTTTGGTAAAAAAAAGCTGCTTTTTGGTAAAAAAAAAAACTGTTTTAAGAAGCAGTAAAAAAGTCGTCCCAAACGAAGCCTTAAAGCTGCTCAATTTCCCCCAAATAGGGTTACAAAATGGAAGCGACAGAAAACTGGAGAAAG
>NW_021430714.1:0-205 GCF_001605985.2 Dendrobium catenatum
AGGACGAGTAGACATCCTCCGGTCCCCTTTCTTTGACATTGGATTCGACTTCGACGACACCGTTGAGGAGTATTTGGCCCGGATCGTACCCACCTTGATAGAGACCGTCGACGATCATTTTTCGGTGTACACTTGGATCGTCAAAGGACGTCGCTTTGCAACACCTCTACAACCCGCGCCGACCTCTTCATCCCTACGGATCTAC
>NW_021430715.1:0-2763 GCF_001605985.2 Dendrobium catenatum
GTGGGGTTTCTACGCACACTTTGCGTCGTCTTATCCACCGGTAATGGCCGGCGCATAATGCGACGCTAATTACCGGCGGATATGGCGCCGGAATCAAGACGTTTATCAACGTCGAAAACGATCCGTTTTTTTGCCGGTAGTTCGTCGGAAATTGCGCCGGAGAAATTTCTGACGCAAAATTGGCACCGGAAATAATTTATCGACGCGACCGAAACCGGCGTATGGATTTCCGCCGCAATATGCGCCGAAAATGTATATTTTCGTCGGAATATCTATGTATTCCGGCGGATTTTGTCCGCCGGTAATATCGGGTTTTTCTGTAGTGTTGTTGTATGTTAACTTGAGTTTAAAGGGAAAGAGGAGGGTTGTATGTTTGAGGTGAGCAAAGAATTGATTAAGGCTTTCTAAAAGCTAGAGTTATGATGGAATCCTAGTTCTAATGAAAATAAAAATGAAATTAACATAGTTTGAGAGAGGGGTTTTATAGAAAATCAAAGCTTGGTGTATGAAATAGTTACATGTTTATAACCTAGGGCTTTTTAAAGATTTGAGAGGGAGAAAATTTATGTTTGCACCTTATGTTTGTCTTTTGTAGATTTTGATTGCATAAGAGAAAAGGGTCGTAAGGACTTTTGACAGATCGCATTGTGGTGAGGTAGATGAAATGGACTTCTTTTAAATTTAGAAAATCTTTTTACATGCAAATACTTAGAAATGGCATTCATTTTTATGCTTGTTATGATATCAAATGACTAGCATTTTTTTTTATAAAAGCTCATGATCACTTGATGTAAAAGCAAAGTCTTTTTTATGCAATATTAGAATTCAATGATGAATATTATGCTTCATCCTTTACATGTACTACACATGCCTCTCTTTACATGCAAATATACATTTGAGCATAGCAAATATGTATTTCCATATGAAAACATACACATGAATAGTTTACATAAGCCTTTTTTATGAATATGTAAGAATTATGTGCATGTGCATGTTGACGCAGAAGTATTAATGTTAAAGGAGCTCTTTTGAGCAATGGTAATTGGGATATTTTGAGCCAAATGGTAAAGAAGATTCTTTTGAACCAAATGGTAAAGGAATGACCAATTTTTATGTACCTGATCAGTACAAATGATACTTTCGAGACTGGTGTTATATATATTAAGATATTATGAACATTGCATCTTTATGTTATATGCATATTAGATTTTCATTTGAGGCATGAAAGATTAAAGAGAAAGAATTGAAAGGTTATGCAAAGAATGAGAACTTAAAGGTTGAAGTAAAGACATATTTCACCTTAGACAAATGTTGTAATATGTTGATTATTCTTTTATTGAGATATAAAAGCATGTTGTAGTTTCTTCCCTTGTATCTAAGTTTATTTGAATGTCATTTATATCTTATGATTTGTGACTCACCCTGCTCATGGGACATATTTCAGGAGAGGCTGGTAGAGGATAATGGCGGATAGACCTATCCTTACGTACCGTCGTAGGGAGACGATGGGCGACAGGTTTTAACTTTTTTGTTTTTAATGTTTTGTGATAAAAGGATTAGAGATGATATATAAGAAAATGTTTTTGGACATCTTTCATATTTTGGAAACCTTATGTTTGAACTATTATGTTAATGTGTTGTTGAATTGTTTGTCCCCAATAGACCTCCTACCCACTCACAACCGAATCAACC
Source organism: Dendrobium catenatum (assembly GCF_001605985.2). Classification (NCBI taxonomy): domain Eukaryota; kingdom Viridiplantae; phylum Streptophyta; class Magnoliopsida; order Asparagales; family Orchidaceae; genus Dendrobium; species Dendrobium catenatum. The sequence continues at coordinate 1,693 of NW_021430715.1, forward strand.
TACAGGCAAACCCCTAGCCCTATCCTACCTCTATAAACCTCTTACAAGTCTCCAGTTGAACTCCATAACCAAGCCGTAAATCAACCTTATGTGATGCCCCATAATCTGAATTGGAAGAATTATTCTTGTAATCTTTTAATAAATAACAACATAGCTAACTAATTTCATTTATCTGAAATAAACAACATAAATAATTCTAGAATTCAAAACATCTATATACACATATGTATTAATTTCTCAAAAATCATATACGTTACTCAAGATCTATATAATCATATACTAACTACTATGCCATGAGTATAAAAAAATAGTTACAAAAAAAAAGAAACAAAACTTATGGAATCTGGGTATATTTCACCCTCATAATTCTCTACCATAACATGAAATTATTTATCACATATAATGTGCTAAAAAGTCGAACATGTCACCAAAACCTACAATTGAATTCAAAGCATGGTAAAAGAGCAATATACATATTAGGGATTAAATCATAGCAGTAGTATTCATATGATCATTGAAGCAATACATAAATAGTAAAATTCACATGCAGTAGTAATAAAATTTATAAATAGTAAAATACTATAGTATGAAAGTCAGTAAAATAGTAAACTAGTATAAGTGTCAAATCTATAAAACAATCGTCATCTATGTAATATTAATTAGTACTAAAATCAAATAAGGCATCAAATCAAAACATCAGTAAAGATTGTTGAAATCAAATCAATATAATAAAATCATATATGAATGTAGACATACTATCCAGTTATTATATATTAGTACTAAATGAATATCTCAATTGCATGCTCAATATATCCTGCATAACATGTGTTCAATGAATATATTATGTTTTCATATTAATATATTAGTAACAATATTAAAAATAAATATGTATAATAATATGAACAATACCTTAATAACATTCATTTAAGTAGTCACACTAAACAAGTAAGAATTCTGATTATCACGATATTTTTCAATATTGTGTCAGTATTAGTAAATTGTTGACTCAGTAAATAGAGTTGTCACTCTTTACCCGTCGGCATAATAATCATCTCCTTATAACTTCCAATT
>NW_021430716.1:0-520 GCF_001605985.2 Dendrobium catenatum
GAAATCCATCTCTTAAATTATATGTTTCCTTTTACTAGTCACATGCTTGGAAAGACTTTTTTTTACTAGCAGATTATAGGCCATGAACTTAGGGGGTGTTTGGTATAGAATTGGATTATATTTTAGCAGGATTTACTAAATCTTGTAAATCCGGATTTGGTAAATCCTAGGCTCATAAATCCTGAAAAGTGTTTGGTATGACAAATTTTAAATCATGTTAAATCCAGAGAAGTTGTTTGGCAACAGATCGCGACACGGGCGCTGCGGGAAGAAGTTCCGCAACTGTAAATCGCGTTAAATCCGAATAGGAATGGGATTAGGATTTACACGGATTTACCGTAAATCCTGGATTTATGGATTCGCCGGATTTACAGCAGCGCGGATTGCGTTTGACTGGATTTACGTTAAAGTCTACTAAAAACAACGGATAAATCCGATACCAAACACCCCCTTATTTTATTATTATTTTTAACGTTCTTGACACCTCTTGTTGTATCTGCTCAGTTGGTGACCTGAATCA
>NW_021430717.1:0-1595 GCF_001605985.2 Dendrobium catenatum
GTGTGAGTGTGTGTGAGTTTGTATTAGTTGGCCTAAATGCCCCGAAAAATTATAATCACCCACATCATGGTCTATTTGGTTGCATCGTTAGCAGACATCACTAACCGATTATTATTTTTTAAATAATTCCCTTAAAATAAATATGAATGGAATATAACTCCTATGTTGGAGAAGTCTGTTAAAAGATGTTATACATTGGAGTTATGTCTTTAGAAATTCAATTGCTCATTCTTTCCTTGAAATAAAAAAATATAAAATATTAAATAAAATCACTTTAACTTATAATATACTAAGATGTTTAATCTTTTTATATAATCTTAATTTTGAAATTTATTAGGCAACTTATTTTTTTAAAGTTTTCATTATTTAAAATTATTATAAATTTGATTTTAATTTTTATGGGTATTCTAATTCTGTTATAAAAGTATTAAACTAAACAAAAGTTCAAACTTCCATTATATTATATAATAAATGCAATATTACCACTTTATAGGTACATCATTTAATATTCTCTGCATGTGACAAGTTCTTATTTGTAATGAACAAAAATAGTCTAATGCAAAAGCTTTAACTTACATCTATATTACCGCTTCATTACTACATTGATTTTCGTTACTACATTGATTACTGTTTATGTACTTATTTCCATATCTGTATCAATTCAATGATCATGTGAAAGTGATTAGTATTGATTCAACTATTTGACATGCATATTGCTCCCATATCGTGCTTTGATTTCAGTTATAGTTTTTGGTGACCTGTTGGGCTTTCTGAAGCTCATTATACATGGTTAATATTTTCAGGTCAGGGTAGGGGTGCAGGAAAGTGAGGTTGATTAAGACTGTCAATGAATCCTTTCACTATAGATGTCTGGGACGTCACATTAGGATAGAGAACAGTTTTAAAAAAATAATAAACAGACATCAAACAACGAAATAAAGATCAAGATATATCTTGTTTAGTGGACAAAATACAACATTAAACTACAAAGATACGGCTAGGTTACAACATAAGTTGAATTTCTTAATATTAAACTACAAAGAAATGTCTAGGTTGGCCAGTGATGGACATCAAAACCAAGAAACGGTTTATATGTAAACTTTTTAAATGAAACCCTAGGTTATAAGTGGACAAACCGACCGGCCAAGGAGATCAGGAAGAGCAGAAGACGACCAAACGGACTTGAGGCTTTGATGCAGTCGACCTACTCTCTCACCAATCGAATGCCAATATCTATGTACAAAGAAGAAAAGAGCAGGACGAGGGAATCACACTCTCTTGCAAAGAAGGTGAAAATAAAAAATGCGAGCAAAGGTGATCGAGAAAATAGGGTCCGATCGAGTTTAAGACCTAGGGTTATGTTTCGCTATCTCGGCGGTTAAAACAGGTTGTATTGCACCAGTTAAAACGGCTGCAAATTGTAGCGGTTATAACCGATTAAAAAAACTCTTTTTAGCAGTAGTTTTCAAACCGCTCCTAACAAGTGTTGTGAAATCACAACTTTTTTAGTAGTGCCACCACTATAGCCCACCACTACCACCTAGAACATTCGCCGCTTGCTACTAGCCATCGTTATTATTATCCGTTACACTACC
>NW_021430719.1:0-425 GCF_001605985.2 Dendrobium catenatum
CCTATCCAAAGTTATGAATTTTCTAAGTTTCGGGCCTTATCCTATAGACTAGGGTTGACCAAAAGTTGACTTTCTAATCTAGGCCAGTTTCTAGAAACCTAAAATTTTTAATAAATAATAGGCCTTAATTGGAGTCTAATGCAAGTGAGTTTACCTAATTCGGAATTTTCTACAATTAGTTATGAATTTTTTAAGATCGGGTAATTAATGGGAATTTCTAAATTTCCTACTAAATAGCCTTTTTTATTGTTTTTCTCCAAATCAGCTCAAAACTGATTGGAATCACTCCCAAAGGTCAGGAATGACTAGAAAAAGTGTTTCCAAGTGTTTAGAGAAAATTTGGGATTTTTAATAATTTTTAGTGAATTATTAGGGGCAAAATGGTAATTTCCATCTATGGTCAAATTAGGGGTCAACCTGAGGTC
>NW_021430720.1:0-1297 GCF_001605985.2 Dendrobium catenatum
GAACCATACTTCTAATGAATTAAAAGATTTTTTGCGTCAGTATTTAACCATGTTGTGGGATCATTCAACTACAAAATCCATATTGTGTTTCTACTGACCACTTTTATATCCTTCTCCTTAGGAAAAATTATTTGGTGCAGACACTGGACGTGGCTCTAGATCTGGACACTAATAAAATGACGCCACATAGCGCCTCGACGAACCGAGGACCCAACTCGATGAAAAATTGAAATTTAGCACGTGATTTTTTGAAATAACCACGCGGCCCGATGACTTGACCCGGATTGAATGCGAAAATTCAAAAGAAAAGCTCCTTTTTTGAGGTTTTATGACATTGGTGGACTATTTTTATCACATAGGATAGGCTTTCTCCAGATAAGAAAGCTGAGAAAGAACTAAGAGGAAGATGATATGAAGTTGTAAATCTCTTTGGATGACGTCGAATTGTGTTAGAAGATGGAAGCGGCCCAAAATGTTCAGGAAGACTTACCGCAATGAATTACGAGAGATAAGTCTGGATATTATCAGTACGTTTTTTTACTATGAAGAGGTTTTATAATTTATTATTTGAGAATGTAACGATGCATGTACCTCTTATGTGTGTCGTTACTGTGTAGCTCTGTCTACTTCTTATGTCTGAAGCTTCTGGGAATCGCTTCTCGGTACCCCTTCTCAGTATTGAGCAGTATCGCTTCTCGGTATCGCCGCTTCTGCAAATCGGTTCCATTATGCACCGTTGATTTTTTGTGTACTTCCATGTTTATATCAAGAAAATAGGAATTTTAGCTTCCTCGTACCGCTTCCCGGTACCAAGAAGCGATACGCGAATCAGTTTTACTGTGTACCACTGATTTTTTTGTACTACCACATTTATACCAAAATGTTAAATATGTTTTTCTTGTGCATAGGGAGTTCATAACTCTGAGAATGAAGTATATGATATGTATTGCGATTATGCTCATAATCTTGATTTTAGTGTAAGGAAAGAACATCATTGTTACTGGCCTAATTCGAGAAAATTAAAATTGAAAGACTTTGTCTGTTCGAAAGATGAATTCAAGAAGGGCATTTACCTATATTATAAATCAAAATATCATAAATAAAACACCAGAACCAGGTTTCCATCTATGATTAGAATTGTAGTGACTGAAGATGGAGTTTGGATGATACTAAGAGGTACCAAACATGGTACATAGCGCAGTCGAGAGGTATCAAGCGGTACCGAATTTCGGTACCAAGCAGTTCGGTACTGCTTGATACCGAGCATCGGTAATGAGAGTTCATCATTATAAATATT
>NW_021430721.1:0-226 GCF_001605985.2 Dendrobium catenatum
TAACTAAGATATCCCTTTCTAATTTTATTAGCCACTAGAGTTATTCCAATCTTTTCGTATGGACTCATTTTGCATTTTGTTTCTAAGAGTGAAGCCACTCGTCCACCTGAGCATCTTCATCCCTACAACACTTACTTAATTTTATGCTTCTCTTTTAAGGGCCAACAAGGAATGCAGTACAAGGACTTGTCAAGAGGCTACTCATCCCTCTCCAAAGCACACTTAA
>NW_021430722.1:0-330 GCF_001605985.2 Dendrobium catenatum
CTCCTAATAGTGCTCACTCAATCTATCATAAGGGGATTGATATATCCCCCAAAAAATATCTTGAACGGGTATGAATCTCGAGGCAAAATCAGGATGGAATCTTCAAAAATTAAATCTGGGACCATCTGAACTCCGATTTCATCAAACTTATAGTTAAACTGAGCGTCTCAGAAATACGAACCCAACGACACCAAATTCAACTCGATCTGAGCCCAAATGTGACTGAATCGAAGACTCAAAGCACTATTGGAAGGTTCAAACCACAATTTGGATTACCAAATGGTTTCCAAACATGATAAGCTTATAGTCGAATCGAGCGGCTAGACGAGG
>NW_021430723.1:0-212 GCF_001605985.2 Dendrobium catenatum
TTATTGTGTAAGTGTGAAAAATTCTACACCGAGAGACAAGTATTTGAGCCAAGAAAGCTGCTATGCATTCTCATATTTTGGTAATTTCAGCCACCGCCGGGGCATGCTGGAAACTTCCAAGTTCTTATTACAGTGGCTGTTGCCTTTCCAAAATTTTTAATTCTTCAGCAGAAAAATGATGTAGAACAATATCGGAATTGCACGGAGACATA
>NW_021430724.1:0-1020 GCF_001605985.2 Dendrobium catenatum
AGTTTATCTCACTCTGGATCAGAATGCGAGATGGAGTTATTTTTGTAGAGGCAAATCGAGGAAAGGATTCCTCATTTGCTTTTGAAAGAAAGTTCTCAGAAGGATTCCTATGGGGTTTCTTTGCTAAAACCTTTTGACGCTTGATAGAGGAGGCCATTGTTGATCTAGAAATTGATAGGGATTGAAAGAGATGTTTAGAAATGTGATTGTTGAGTTAGAAAGCCATCTTATTTAAAGAAGACGATACGTTCATCCTGGATGAAAAATGTTCGTCCTGGACGAAAATTATCGTTCGTCTGGACGAAAAAGTTTTGTACAGACGATCAAATTAGTCCAAAATGTAATGGCTTTTCGTAATCAACACAACTTATGATACGTCCTTTCGTACAGACTTTTTGACTTGGCCAATTGTAAAGACGATTAATGTTTGTACAGACGATTTAAAAGTTAACTCGTTTTAATGGCAGTTGAAAACCGTCCCCCGCTATGAACTGACATCTGTTCGTCTGGACGAACCAAAGGTTCGTATGGACGAAGTTCATAATTAAAACTGCCTTATCCATTCAACTGCTACATTCAATCGTCCCATCGTTTGAGAAAAAATATTTCGTCCCAGACGATCGTGTAGATCGTACAGACGAACTTCATTAAAAATTGCTCTTAAGACGGTTAGAAATCTCGCAAACTGAATTTTACACACATCGTCCCGTACAAAAATTTTTCGTCCCGGATGATTAACACTAATATTTTTGAATTTTTATCAAAGAAACTAAATGAACATACCAAACACAATAAATAAAGACAAATGTACAGACTCTAAATATTAAATCACTCAAAACAAACAAAAATCACAAAAACAAAATCATAAAAACATAAACTACGAAAACAGAAACATTAATGTTGCAAAAACATTTTTTTTTATTTAAGCATTTAAATCAATTACACCAAGCCTTGTTCTAAATGTATTGAAAGTATCAAAGGCTGAAGGTTTTGTAAAAATGTCTGCAAGTTGATTTTCAG
>NW_021430725.1:0-1015 GCF_001605985.2 Dendrobium catenatum
AGTTGAAACTCATATTGGCTAGGAAGTAAAGGAAAGTATGTCTGTTGTAAAGGTGGATGAGAGATAAGATAAATCCAAACTGAGTGGAAGCAAAAAGGTGTATTACCGTAAAGTTTATCTCACTTTGAATTAGAATATGAGAAGGAGTGATTTTTGTAGAAGCAAATCAAGGAAAGGATTCCTCATTTGCTTTTGAAAGAAAGTTTTCAGAAGCATTCCTATGAGGTTTCTTTGCTAACACTTTTTGTCACTTGCTAGAGGAGGCCATTGTTGATTTGGATGTCGAAAGGAATTGAAAGAGATGTTTGGAGATGTGATTGTTGAGTTAGAAAGCCTTCTTATTTAAAGAAAATGATACGTTCGTCCTGGACGAAAAATGTTCGTCCTGGACGATAATTATCATTCGTCTGGACGAAATAATTTCATACAGATGATTAAATTCATCCAAAATATAACGGCTTTTTGTAATCAACATAATTTACGATACATCCTTTCGTACAGACTTTTTGACTTGATCGATCGTACAGACAAAAAAATTTTGTACAGACGATCAAAAGTAATTCATTTTAATGTCAGTTGAAAACCGTCCCCTGCTATGAATCGACGTCTGTTCGTTTGGACGAACCGAAAGTTTGTATGGACGAAGTTCATAATTAAAACTGCCTTATCCATTCAACTGCTGCATTCAATCGTCCCGACGTTTGAGTGAGAAAAAAAAATTTCGTCCTGGACGATCATTCAGATCGTACAGACGCACTACATTAAAAACTGCTCTCAAGATGTTTCATATCACGCAAACTGAATTTTACACACATCGTCCTGTATGAAAAATTTCGTCCTAGACGATTTCCACATTTTTGGATTTTTGAATTTTTTTTAAAGAAAATAAAACAAAACACAAATCACAATACACTATGACAAATACACAGACTCTAAAAATAAAATCACTCAAAACACACAAAAAAAATCACAAAAACAAAAAACATAAACTACGAAAACATAAGTATCAATGTTG
>NW_021430726.1:0-415 GCF_001605985.2 Dendrobium catenatum
TTTGTACTAAAACTCCATTTTAAAAAGCAATAAAAAAACCGTCCCAAACGAAGCCTTAAAGGTAACGTGTCATGGAATGTGTAGCAAGTAAGAGAAATTTAGATGAAATGTTACAATTAAATGAAGTATCACCCAATTTTGTTGTTTCTCTCAACTTAGGCTTCGTTTGGGACGACTTTTTTATTGCTTTCTAAAATGGAGTTTTAGTACAAAACTAAAAAATTTTGTACTAAAACTCCATTTTAAAAAGCAATAAAAAAGCCGTCCCAAACGAAGCCTTAAAGGGAACGTGTCATGGAATGTGTAGCAAGTAAGAGAAATTTAGATGCAATGTTACAATGAAAATTTTTTTTGTACAACTATACAACACTAAGGTTATATTTACCTGTTAAAATTCGCTTCAAACACTTGAGAC
>NW_021430727.1:0-229 GCF_001605985.2 Dendrobium catenatum
GAAAGGTATACAATATGAGTTTAAAAGCGGAATGTTCGAAAGACATTCAACCAAGCCGATGTTCAACCCCGAAGAAAGGTACGTCTTTTATTTTCAATAAATTTCAATTATTTTATTATTATTTATTAAAAAGTACTTCTAATCCTTGTTTTCTTCTCTATGTTTGCATGAACTGTGAGGAACGGTACTGATCGAGGGAACAAAATTACAAGGAGCTAATGATGTCAGT
>NW_021430728.1:0-213 GCF_001605985.2 Dendrobium catenatum
TCTCTACCGCCGCGAATACTCCTGGACGCAACATATGTGATCCTTGAAATTGTTTGGTCTTTGAACTTCAATGGAACACCATTTAATGCACATGGAAGCATCTATTTAAGTCCTCTCTCTTGGATAACCTTGCAATTAACGTCATGTATACGCTGTTTCTTCAGGTGAATGCAGTTAAGTTCAATGAGTATGGATCTGTGGTCGTATCAGCTG
>NW_021430729.1:0-232 GCF_001605985.2 Dendrobium catenatum
GGTCAATTAAATCGATCGAAATCAATACAATAAAGCCTAGTATATACTAGCAATGAATCAAATGCAGTAGTTCAATACAGTGTAGAAGCAATAGTATCAATGAATCAATTACAGTATCCATATCCATACAGTATCTATTAACATTAGCAATGCGCAGTGACAGAATATAAATGTTGGCTCAAGAAAAATGGCACGAATGCTCGAATCCCGCTTTGCAGCCGTAGGATTCCAC
>NW_021430730.1:0-1105 GCF_001605985.2 Dendrobium catenatum
ATTATAGAAAATTTATTTTAAAATAATTGACCTATAATGGATGAGCTTTAATAGAGCTATACTCTTATGATTTGTTTTTTAAAATAAAAATAAATAAAAAATACACTAAGAAAATTTGCTTCTAAAATATAAAAATGATAAAAGTGATCACATATATGCCTTGATAATCCTAAGAATTTATTTCATCAAAATTTAGGATTTATACTATCATGCAATTAAATTTAAAAGTTAAAGCAGTTATATAATATATAAAAAGAAACTTAGTTTAATAAAACAAAAGACAAAATAAATAAATTATCTATAAAAGCATAACTCCTCAGTGTTTCTTGGGAATAATATCATGAATTTCTTCCCTCACCATAATTTTAACTCCATAATCTTAATGCCTTAATCAAGTCAATTAATCTGTTAATTAATTAAGATAGACCTATCTAGCTTAATTTAAAGCTAACTACATTAATTAAATTCTTATAAACCAGATGTGACCCCACAATAACTAATTATATAATAAGAGTGAAGAGATAAGTAATTAACACTTGCTAAAGCCAACTCCCATAAAGATTTAATAAATTCATCATTCAATAAAAAATTGATTGAAATATGAAAATTCTAGCTTGAAAATTTTTTTAGCGCTACAAATGAACTGAGCGTTCGACAAGCTACTCATTGCTCGACTCAGTTACAGCTCATTCATGATCATTTTTTTAAGTAAACAAACAAGTTTGAACAATTTTTAAGATACTCCATTGTCAAATAAACAAGTTTGAACAATTTTTAAGATACTCCATTGTCAAATAAACAAGCTTGAACAATTATATGTTCAACTTGTTTATGTTCATGAGCAATATCAATTAAAGCTTGTAAACAAGCTCAATAAAAAGCTGGATATAAGGCTCGTCAAGATGCTCGGTTAAATCTCTATTTTGTATATTCTCATATGTTTTTGGTTTTCTTAAAATAAATAAATATTTTTTATAAACAAATTAATTTCATTTTTATGTCATGTCCTTTCAAAAGAATGAATTTGTTTAATAACAAGGGTATTTATTAATGTTTCCTTGATTATTTCTTTAAAGTGTTTATGAACAAGCTTATTTATAATAAG
>NW_021430731.1:0-348 GCF_001605985.2 Dendrobium catenatum
TTGTTCAAATTTTGAAATTCAAATTTCTTTCCTAATATAACTCACCTATTTTTGGAAAGGGCTCAATTGAAATCATAAACCCATGACAAATTTTGGATTTCAAATTTGAAATTTGAAATTTTTCCAAATTGGGTTTGATCCACATTTGGAAGGTTTTAACTCTCCAATTCAAAATTCAAATTTGAGTTAGGAGTTAAATGCCCCCTCAATTTCCTCCCTTTAATTAAGGAATTAATCATAGCTTTAAATATGAAATTTAATTTCAGATTTAAGGATTAATTTACTTAAGTAAATGGGGGCCCACTTATTTTAAATCAAACCCCTCTCTCCTCCCCATTATTCTTTGCC
>NW_021430732.1:0-569 GCF_001605985.2 Dendrobium catenatum
ACATAGAACTTGGTGTCTATTTTCCTATTTATGGTGCCTTAGTGGTAATAAAGGGGGCGGCACAAAATTATTTCGTTAGAGGCCACAACACTATAATCTCCTTAGAATTTCAATCATTTTAAAGTTTTTTTTAACACAAAAATAACTAAAATAATACATTTTCATTAAAAGTAAAATATATAAAATACTACATACTAGACTTATCAAATTCTCCCAAACTTAAACTCTTGTTTATTCTCGAGCATATACAAAAATCTATAATTCTATTTTATCCTCAAGCATATAAGGAAATCTATAATTTTGATTTATTAAATAAAAAAAGTAAAATCTAGAAATTTAAAATTACGAAAATATAGTATAATATATCATAGTCTAGAATAATTGAATTGAATAATTTATAATTCTAGTTTAGAAAAATACTAACAATTATCCTAACTAACCGCCCTCATTATTTCTTAGTTTAAATTTACATTTTATTAATATAATCATTAACTTTTGAATTTTGAATTGAATAATATAGCTTAAAGATTATATGTTTTTGTAGTTAAAATTAAACTTTTATTAGTGCA
>NW_021430733.1:0-212 GCF_001605985.2 Dendrobium catenatum
AATAGTGTCAATGTTCCGGCAAATGTAAGTGAACGACAAAATACTGAATGCACAAATCGTTCTTCTTCCACTGTAATAAATTCTCAGTTTCTGCAGGTATAATTTATTTAATTAACACTGTATGATTCCTTTGAGGCTTAACTTATTTGCAATTTTACACCAATACTCAATTCTTACATTCCAAAACAGGATTTTGATTCCTTTGAGGAGGT
>NW_021430734.1:0-216 GCF_001605985.2 Dendrobium catenatum
TATTAAATTAATAATTAGTTGTTAAATTAAATTAATAAATTATTGTAAAAAAATAATTAGGAAAATTAAATTGGTTAAATTGATATGCATGTTTTATTTAAATAGAATAAAAAGAACATAAATTATAAGCGTGGTTCTGGTCGGGCTATAAGCGTGTGCGTCAAACGTTTAGGGCGGCTTGGCCGCAGATTGGGCGAGGCGGCTGAAGCAGCCAAA
>NW_021430735.1:0-209 GCF_001605985.2 Dendrobium catenatum
TTTATTTGAAGATCCAAAAATAATATCATTCACATAATGCTTTTTTCTAAAATCCATATAATGCTTTTTTCAACTTGAAAATATGATTTGGATATTTAGAATTTTCAAAACCTGGTGGTTGTTCTACAAAAACATCTTCTTGAATTACCCCATTTAAAAAGGCATTTTTTATATCCATTTGATATAATTTGAATCCTCTAAAACAGGCA
>NW_021430736.1:0-313 GCF_001605985.2 Dendrobium catenatum
TAAGATTAATCTAATTTGGACACTTTCCAAATCTCTTTAAATATGAATTTAATTAGAAATTCCCTTTAATTCTCTTCCCTTAATTAAATATCCTATGTTTGGAAAGAGATTTAAAGCCCAATCAATTTTCCCTCATGCATGGCCGGCTATGATGCATCGACACTTCTCCTCAAAGAGGCGCGCAGTGTCCGCACCGTGTCTGACACGACACTCGTCCGACACTTGTCCGACACTTCTCCTCAAAGAGGCGTGCAGTGTCCGACACGCGTATCTTACATATTTTATAATTTTTTTAAAATATAATTTCTTATAT
>NW_021430737.1:0-249 GCF_001605985.2 Dendrobium catenatum
GGTTAATCCTTTGAGCTCTAGGAGATATTTGAATTCCGAAATCTTGTCTGCTTTGTGTCATAATAAGTGAGAAAAGTTTAGAACAAATAATAAAAAGATAAGGAGATAAAGGGAATCCTTGACGAAACCCGTTCTCTTCCTTAGTCCAGTTAGAAACTTTTCCATTTAAAATAAAGGAGAATCTAACATTCTTAACACATTCCATAATAAGAAATGAAATCTTCAAATGGAATCCAAACACATTCAAGC
>NW_021430738.1:0-390 GCF_001605985.2 Dendrobium catenatum
ACATCCTCATTAATAATCCTTATGGTACTGTATTTTCAAGGTCAATTGAAGCATCTGATCAGGTCAAAGATGTTGAGTTCATATTTGAATTATTAGATAGCATTATTGATGAGGTTGGAGAACATTTGGTTGTACAATTTGTGTCAGATAATGCAAGTTCTTATAATGCTGCAGGTAATAAACTTATGGAGAAGAGAAAACATTTATACTGGACTCCATGTGCTGTACATTGCATAGATCTGATTCTTGAGAAGCTTGGGGAGCTACCTAAACATAAAAATGCACTCACTAAAGCCAAAAAAATAACCAAGTTTATTTACAACGACTCTTGGGTTCTAGCTCTTATGAGAAATTTTTCGAAGAAAGAAATTCTAAGGCCAGCCGCAACAA
>NW_021430739.1:0-288 GCF_001605985.2 Dendrobium catenatum
TTTTTCAAAATTATTTCCATCGAAATCCGACAACCTCGAATTTTTCACTTAAAACTCATCGTGACGCTCTGAAAAGCGTGCAAGGTCTAAAACAACGTTTTGCGGGTTTTACAATTCTCCCTCCCTTTTAAAAATTTTGTCCTCAAAATTTAAGACAATCTTAAGAAATCATACCTTAGACAAATAAGTGAGGGTAGCTCTCCCTCATCTCTGATTCCTTCTCCTAAGTAGCATCTTTCTCAGTTACATGCTTTCCACATAACTTTGACATAAGGAATCTCTCTACTA
>NW_021430740.1:0-816 GCF_001605985.2 Dendrobium catenatum
TAATACCACTGTCAATAAAACTAAAACTAAATTAATACGAAGAAAGTATTGAAAATTTTGAAAAGATGGGAAATATATGAAAAGGTATTCTTTTTATATCTTCTTGTTCTTGATATTTTTATGAAGGGACTAAAAAATGGGTAACATTTTTAATAAAATATATGTTTGCTTCTTTGCTCATTTAAACTCAATTTTAATATTATTTTTTTCATATCTTACTCATTTAATTATTTTTTTATTATGATAATCAGCTAATAAATCATGGAATTCCAGAAGAAGTGATAGAGAAAACAAAGGATGATATTAAGAAGTTCTTCAAGCTTCCACTCAAAGAAAAAGAAGCGATTAAACAAATACCTGGACATATTCAAGGTTATGGTCAAGTCTTTGTGCACTCAGAAGAACAAAAGTTAGATTGGGCAGACGTTCTCATTCTCAACATCCAACCTTCTCAGAACAGGGACATGAGATTTTGGCCTACTAATCCCACCACATTCAGGTCCTTCTTCTAAAGATATAGGAAGATTTTACTTAATTGATATTTATGAATTAGTTAATATACAAAAATTGCATATATATGAAAATTTTTAGAAAATAGTGAGAGATTACAATATGGCTTTTTCACTAATTTTATTTTCATGTATGATATTGTTAATAAAAGTAGGTTGTATTAAAATTGTCATTAGTTACAACCAATTAAGAACCACATTACTAATTTATTCTATCATTGAAATTCTCAACCTAATTATTTAAGTTAATCATTAGAGAAATTGAAATTATTAACTTCATTGGTCTCATTTCAGCTATTTGAAGAAT
>NW_021430741.1:0-208 GCF_001605985.2 Dendrobium catenatum
CATAACCAAGTGAGGCGGAATACACTAGCACCTAGAGGAATTCATAAAGAAAGAGCAAGTGGATCATCAACATCCATCTAACCATCACAGAGTGGGATTTGAAGAGACAAAGTATGAGGTAGCCTATTGCTAGCAAAAGAGCAAGCCCCAAAAAGAGAAATGGAGGTTCAACATTGGTAAATGAAGCCAGGCTTCCATCATTGACGTC
>NW_021430742.1:0-444 GCF_001605985.2 Dendrobium catenatum
TTAAGTGAAATCTTGGGCATTTTCTAAATAAAAATCATTCTCATAATTTGATCATATATTTAAATATTTTAAAATGCCTCTTATATATTAAAATATGATCACTTGAACTAAATATATTCCTGTATGTGCTCCAGTCAACATGTTAAAAGTATAAACACTAATGACCGAGAATGCTGCGCAGGGTCAAATGATATAACACGCATGTGCTCCAATCGTCACATTTAAGTCTCAAATCCAACGATTCGAGAATGCGGCGCGGGTTTAAATTCAAGTTTCATCCTCCTCCATGAAAGGATCGGAGTTGACATAACTTGAATAATAAAATGCCTCCCAAAATCCTACGAAAATAAAAGTGACCTCAAACTTCACCCCGATGATGGCCGTGTTATCGAAAATCTCAACCAGAGGGGGTCAAATCTCAAATCCAATAAATGTTTAAATATC
>NW_021430743.1:0-1163 GCF_001605985.2 Dendrobium catenatum
ATTGGCCACACATGCTTAGAATAGTAGTACCTAGATAGCCATCATGATAAAAACCTATGTGCCACTCTAATATAAGCCCAAACACCTACAAGTCCATATAGACCATAAATAAAGCAAGGGAATATATCAACTAGCCCTTGGATAAAGAACATATACTAGCCACAAAGCAGCAAAACCTCACCCAAGAAATCAAGAGATATAAATAAAAACTAAAATAAAGAAAGGAAGATCCATCAATATTAGCTTAAAGATATTATTAGGGGGTTTAATCTAATAAACCAACTTAGGCTCATCAAAGGATTGATTAACCTCAAACAAGAGTCCCGTCAATAACCACAAAGAAATGATCCTTCAAATTTTTAATGGAAAGTAGGTTAGTAGAATTATGTCTCAAAACTTTATCTTTCGCATTTTTAATAGGCCTATGATGGTACAAACAAATATTATTGAAAAGAGAATTATTTTTATCTAGCAATAAATGCCCAAAAAATAAGAGAGGGTATCACATTTCTAATATGTTCTTTAAACTTAATGAACCTAGAATTAAGCATATCAATAATTTAATCTAAAAATTGAATCAAAATGTGTCCAAATTTTAATAGCTGTAAGACCTAAAATAAAAACATGGTGCACATTCTCCATGTGATAACAACATTGAAATTTGGAAGCTGAAATAAAACCTTTTTTAATTAATTTCTCATCAGTGGGAATAAACTTATGCATGATTCTCCAAATGAAAGAAGCCATGATAGTAGGAATAATTTTATGCCAAATCATAGAAAAAAATTTGGTAGTATAGTTTTTAACTCTAAAGGCATGCCAAGTATCCTTTTTTCTAAAACTCCCATTATTACAAATATTGCATAATAATAAGTCATCAGAATCAGTATTAAAAGAGAGGTTCATAATTTCTTGAACAGAAGAATAAGGAATAACTTCAAAAAGTTTATTATAATCCCAATAATTATCAAATGAAATGATTCACCTTAACAGCTGCAGTGGTTGCAGTATTGATAATATAATCAACGGAATGTGCCCCCAGCCAATGATCTTGCCAGAAGAAGATATTACCACCACTAGGACCCCATTTAATATGAGGCTCAACAACCCATTTAATACTGCTAAGTCTCGACCAAACTTTAGAATCAAAGTTTATTGTAGAA
>NW_021430744.1:0-215 GCF_001605985.2 Dendrobium catenatum
CTCCTTGAACGACTTTCCATTACTGTTGGATCGGAAGCAACGACGAGCTCCTGCTCCTTCAGAGCTGTTCGACTTCACTCCTCCATCGACTTTCCCTTCCAATAGGATCGGAAGTTACATATTTTGATCGGAAACAAGACAGGAGCCCGCTTGCTGTGTAGGTAACTTTCTCCCTTTAGCAAGCTCTTCGGCCTAATCCCGTGAACCAGAGAGTG
>NW_021430745.1:0-203 GCF_001605985.2 Dendrobium catenatum
AAAATAGAAGTTCTAATAATGAATTCTTAGTTAAGGCAGCCATAATTAATTGATCGCCCTGGACAAAACATTTATCGGATAGGACGATATGCTCAAAACAGAAAAAAATATCCGCCATGATCAATTTAACTATTCTGTATTTTTGGAAATCAGCCAGGACGATCACGAGATCGGCCTGAATGATACGGCACAATTATGCCTAA
>NW_021430746.1:0-264 GCF_001605985.2 Dendrobium catenatum
TTATTATTATATTATTATTTATAAAATATCTAAAGTCATTAATTTTAAAGTTATTTAAATTTCCTTTTATCATTTCATTACCGTTAAGAGAGAAAGTTTTTTAGCGTTTTGAGAAGAAAGAGAGGACATAGAATGAAGTAAGCTAGGTTTTGACAGTAGAGCGATTTTTGTCTGTCGACCTAGTTGGAAAATGTGTTTCTCTCGAGGTAGGTTACATTTTGCAAATATCATATTTTCAATAATTTTGTATTTTTGATATTTTTT
>NW_021430747.1:0-1029 GCF_001605985.2 Dendrobium catenatum
CGAAATTTTCGGGTCGGGTTCGGGTCGGGTTTTCGGAACCCCTATGGTCAACCTCTACTATCTAGGCAAATAGCTATTACATTTATTCCCCACTTGAGGACAAATTTTCCCAAGCTTAGGCTATGTGAGAAATAATTAATGGAAAATAAATTATTAACTTGCTCATAATATCTCAAGCTGATCATATAAAAGGGGTCCCATAACTAAAATAACCTAAGTAAATTAAGCTCATCATCTCAATAGCTCTTTATCTTATTTTAATTTTAGAATAATTATTTTCACATCAAGATATAGCTTTTATCTCTTAGAGTTAACAAATGATCTATCTTTTTCTAAGTTTCTATTTGCACAATCTTTATCCCATATTAAATATCAATTATTATTTTTTTCCAGAATAACATTTTATTATACAAGTCCCGATGAGGGCAATTGGTAAATAGAGTCTCCACTCTACACCCATAAAAGACATGCCTATTAGAAAAGCTTCAATGAGAAGCCAATAGTGAATATGATTCCCTCTAGAAGACACCATGAGAACTGTTGTGTCCTGGAACTTTCATGGCATTAGAGAGATAAAGAGATAGCTTCCTAATTTTGAACAAATATCTAACGCACGTACAAATAAAGAGAGAGAGGTATGTGCAAAAGTCATAAAAGACATTATAATTTTTTATGTGGAAAACTATGAAAAGAGATAAAAATCAAGAGGAATTGCCCAGTTGAAATGAATTCACTAGTGCTTAATTATAAAAGATTAGAGCACAAGCTAAAATGAAAGAACAACTAATTAAGAAGTAGGAGTTAAACTATGTCAACGGGTCGGGTTCAAGTCCAACTTGATATTGACCCTACTTGAATCTAATCAACCCAAACTCAACTCATTTAATAAATAGGTCAAAAAATTGAACCCAAATCCGATCTGCTAGCAAACAAAACCCTACATGATATCCAATTATAATTAAAAATAATAATTTTATTAGCTTACTAATCATAGAATTTAGATTAATTGATAAATAAATAAGAATTATA
>NW_021430748.1:0-328 GCF_001605985.2 Dendrobium catenatum
AATCCAAATTGATTTTGAAAAGTTTAGAAACAAAAAACAATGAATATAAGTGTTATTAACTTTTTTTTTTTCAAGAACTCTCAATAACACTCCTCTTGAAACTTTATCATATGCTTTCTCTAAATCAACAAAAATCATATGTAGTTCCTCCTTACTGTTGACCTCGATTTTATCAAAATCTAGGTCTAATGAGTTTTGACTCAGTCAAATCGACCAAGCCAAGACCCAAGACCTCTCTCACTTGATTCAGTAGGTCGAACTGGGTGTGTTGAGCCCAGGTCCAGGCCTCGGGTCAACCTGGTTGACCAGGTCAACCTAGGTTGACATA
>NW_021430749.1:0-212 GCF_001605985.2 Dendrobium catenatum
AAAAGCCACCTATTAAGAAAATAATTAATAGACACAATTGAAAAAAATATGATTGACAAATAATGATGGATGAAAGGATGAAAACACTACTTTAAAACAGGATGTCTTACCTTACAATTCATAATTGTATCCATGTTTACATTTACATAACAACATATATAGGATTGATAGAAGAATTGAGATGGATATATCATAACATAACTATGATAGAT
>NW_021430750.1:0-304 GCF_001605985.2 Dendrobium catenatum
TGTAATTTCTCTTGATAAATTTCTGTCTGATTATTAATTGAGTAATATTAATTCACACATTATATAATAGTTCGTATTTGCATGTAAATTATTTTTTGTTTCTTTCTCTATCTCATGCATTGTATTAAGTGTATAGCATGTGAAAATGGTCTCTAGAGTTATAGAATATGTTTGGTATTTTAGGTGTCATAGAGGCTGCATTTTTATTCCATTTTAATCTGATTGATTTTATATAAAAGATATATTGAACCAAATAATAATTTTATTTTTAATAATTTATCTATGAAAACAATTTGAATTTTTT
>NW_021430751.1:0-601 GCF_001605985.2 Dendrobium catenatum
CACTTTCAACATTGGTAGTCATTTTATTTTATCTATAACAATACATAAAGATCACAAAGCTAAATTTGCATGTTAAGAATCAAAGCAGGGGAAGAGAGAAACACTTGGCTTCATGTGGGATAGCTTTTTTAGTTCTTTGTTGTTTAGATTGTAATTATATTTTTTTGTTTGGCCAAATTTTTTCAAAGCTTCCAATAAATATTTGTGCTAGAAGTTGCTTTCTATAAGATTTTCTAAAACATTGTTTTCTCCATGTCAACTTTACAACTATTTTTAAAAAAGTTGCATGCATCCCAAATGGACCATTAGTGTGAAAAACCATTACCGTTATTTTCCAAAATAAGAATCAAAGCTTGAGAATAGTGATTAACTTGTTGTGAAAAAACTCAAAATAATGGTTGAGCTATTGTCAAATTTCTCAAGTGAAACGTATATGGCACACTTTACCATTTCTATTTTTTTAATATTCAAATTAAAAAAAAAATGATTTTTTAGACATATCATATTTAAATTTTGATATGTTTTCCCTTCTATTTTATTGTCTAAGATAAAATATTTCTCTAAATAACAACAACTATCAACTACATGAAATTAAACTCGT
>NW_021430752.1:0-267 GCF_001605985.2 Dendrobium catenatum
TTTTCATAGATAATCTTTCAACCACAAATATTAAGAGTAGTGAAATAAATTTTTTTTTTATGAAAGAAGGCCGTAAAAAATCTTTATTGAAAAAACCAACTAGAAAATAGTCTTACAAGCATCAGATTCCTCCTTAAGTAGTGAAATAAATTGCAGGAAAAATAAAAAGTAATAGAAGAACATACAATTTTATAGTGGTTCGGTCCAACTAGACCTACGTCCACTTCCTGGAGACTCCTCCAAATATTGCACTAAATAATAATGACT
>NW_021430753.1:0-127310 GCF_001605985.2 Dendrobium catenatum
TAGGTAAGAGATTTATATTTTTATTAAAAAGTCTAGTTGTTGCACTGTTATTTTTCTCAATATAGACTATTCATAAAAAAATTATTCGTTAGTTAACTAGAAATATTGGCATATACATTAATGACTTTTTTTTTCCTATCCCGTCATTTGATTTTGATTCTCCAATATCTTCTTCACCATCTCATGAAGATCAAAAACCTTGTATTCCATGGAAGATATTCGATCCTCCACCGTTGCTTTCATTTGGCTCATTTCTCCTTCAAGGCGTTATTCCAGCACATTCACTTTCTTGGCCTCCATCAATCCCTTGGCCTCCATCAATCCCTGTATTTTTGTAGACTCAAAAATCTGGATCTTGAACCCAAAAATAGCAAACAACCCCTCCTGCGGCAAAAAATAAGCATCTGGTTTTCACAAAAATTGCTCAAAAACAGTCCCAAAATATGCGCTAATACCAATTTGATAGGAAACGATAGGAAAACAGGAATTTAATCTTGAAATCAGAATTTTAGCAGTTTGATCGAGCAGAATTTAGTGTTTTTATGGAATAAAAATGCAAAAAAAAAAAAAAAAAAACTCTTGATTGCTAGAGAAAGAAAGAAAATAGCAAGGTACAAATGATCCTCTATTCGAGAGGAGGACCAATATTTCCAAAACTCTCTAGACACCGCTAGAGCCCAAGAACACCAAAGCACTCAGAAAATTAGCCGCAAAAAGATACCCTAACCCTAGTACAACTCCTACTTAAAGAAAATACAAAACTAACACCAAATAACTAAACAAACCTCAAGCAATTTGCATTAATTTGAAAAAAAGGAAAGTGGCTTAACAGCCTGCGAACCAGCAAGCTGACGCCTGCTGTAATGCAGGAGCTGACCCATTCTTTGGGCCGGCTGGACCGGTCCTGGACCTGTCTGATTGTATCATAAAAATGCTATTCTGTGTGGAAAATATTAATATTCTTCTTCTCCACAGTGACGCCCGCTGTGCTTCCCGAGTGCTCCCAGGAGCTCGAGTCGAGCTCTTGAGCTGGCGAGTTAAAGGATGAGTCGACTTCGAGTTCATTTTTTTGGTTCAATTCGAGTTCGAGTTCGAGCCAGCTTTCTGATTGACAACACCACTACTCGACTCGACCAGACTTGTTTACACCCCTAACTCAGCCTTCTTTGCAAATTGGATAAAAGTGCCATAGACTTACAAAACCTGTCCACAAAATTTTAGAATCAAAGAAGAAAATGGACCTATTAGCGTAGGGGCTATATCCTTTGAGACTTGCATGCTTTAGCTTCAACATATATTTTCCCCAATTAATTGAAGTCCTTGTGTCTTCAATTCTCACCTGTCAAGTCTTTCACCTTAGAAACATGAGTATTATCTTCAAAATGGTTACAAACACGAACTTTGATTTGTGTTGGACAAACATATTTTTTTATGGCTTGACTACTTGAATGGAGATTGAGTGAGGTCAGGGTTATCTCTTGAATTGAATAGTGTAATGCATCTATCTAGATCTTAGGAGATTAGGCATTCATATAATTTAGAATATTAGCAAGGATGGAGGTAATTGAATTTTCATTTTGAGTAGCTATGCAAATGATTAATCTTTTGTTTATTTGATGCTGCTAGTGAAAAGGTAGAAGAAGGTCAGGTAGAAGGAGCCACTGTATAATTTTTTTTAGATGAAGTTTTGAAAGTGTATTGATACCCTAATGCCTTAGAAACATGAATACTCTGAATTTTTTTCACGGTGTGTAATATTCTATAGGCTTTAAGGATCTCTAATAGAATGACTAGTGCCTTGCTAGTTTATATTTTTAGAGTAATGGAAATTTAAGGTGCGGATCTATTAGTTTTCAAAAATATTTGAGTTGTATTGTTGAACTGAGTGAGCTCTTACTATATTTTTTCTACGTTACATAAATGTTGACTGCGTATTTATTTGGTTGCCTACCCTTTCTATACAGGTCCTTCTGGTTTTCTCTATTCTTGTTGGAACCAGCACATGGGTTGATCTTTTGGTACGTTGGCTGCCTTTCTTAGTTATGAAAATGTTAAATAGAAATAATTTGCCTATTCTGCATTTGCTGATAGAATGATCAATATAATAAACTATCAATGTGAAGGAACTTCTTTGTTATGTGTACTAAATCCTTTGCTCTATCTTGATTTTTCATGTAAACTCAAAGTTATTTTCAGATCCAGTTAATTGCTGATAGGTAGCTGATTGTCTGCCTGCCCCTGATGGCAATATTGAAATTGATTTTGGTTTCCTTGTTGCCCACTTACCTTGCATTGAAATTAAGGGTATATTCCGTTGGTAGAAATCCGTAGGAATTCCTTTCTTGATGATGATGAGGAATGTATATCAGAAAACTAAAATGAGAAAATGAGCAAACTCTAGCTTTCTAATCTGTATTGCTTTAACTTCGAGAGAGCAGCGAAGCGATTCTAAAACAATGAAAGAAAAGAAATAAAAACCAGATAATGGTGTGTTCTCTTTATGTGGTTGTATTTCCAAAAGTTTTACTACACGAATTACTATGTTATTCCGTTGAAATTCTTCTTTGACTTTTTTTAGCTCTTTATCTGGACTCTGGAGCCTTTTAAAATAACAATGTGCAGCAAACACCAAGCCAAAATTAATTATTATGAAAAAGATACAAAAATAAATAATTGATTTTTTGCTGGATGAATATGTCGGAAATTTGTCTATAGACCCCGCAGTCTTATACTCATAAATGCAAAGTCTTTAAGCACCGATTATTGGAGGGACTAAACAGCTAAGTTGGACAAACAAATTCAGAAACTGCAACAATACTCTAGAAAATAATACTAGCAAAACAGATAATTAAATAGCTGAGTACGAGGAAAAATATTAGAAAGTGCCAATTAATGCCCTTCGGGACAGTTTTGCAAATCGGAATATGACCAGTAAATCTGACTTTGTAGCTGCGCGTATTACTTAATATGAGTTGAAAACCTGTTTTATTTTAAAACAGGTATCTAACCAAGTTTTCAGCACACAAGGCGGCGTAACTGCAGTTTTGTTTTCCTTCTAAGAGCTTATTTAGTTGTTTGAATATAGAAAACACATTTTTAAAAGCAATGATTAAGCCCATACCTTTTCGCTCTAGTCATGGATGTTCCTACTAGACATTTGCAAGAGGAGTTACTTTGGTGTATGTTTTTTGTTGATGAAATTCTTCTTGTTGATAAGACTGGAGATGGAGTTCAAGATAAATTTGAATTATGGAGGTCAACTTTAGAGTCTAAAATTTTTCGTTTGAGTAGATCTAAAGCCGAATATATAGAGTGATTTTAATAGTAATAGATCTAGTGGGGTGATTGTGACTTTGGGCGATCAAGTCATTAATAAGATAACACATTTTAGATATCTTGGGTCTATTGTTCATAGTGATGGTGAAATAAATGAGGATGTTATTAGTAGAGTTTAAGTTGGATAGTTGAAGTGGAGGAATGCATCAGTCATGTTGTGTGATAGAAAAGTACCCTCAAACTTAAGGGAAAATTATATAAGATGGTGGTGAGACCTGCAATGCTTTATGGTGTGGAATATTGGCTATTAAAAGAGAACCATAAAATTAAGTTAAATGTTGTAGAAATAAGGTTGCTCAGGTGGATGAGTTCCTTCACTAGTAGAGGCAAAATGCGGAAGGAGTATATACATGAAATGGTTGGCTCAGCTCCGACGGCATATAATATTAGAGAGAGAGACAGAGAGTCGCCTTAGATGGTTTGGTCACATAAAATGTCTTCCTTTTAATGACTCGGTTAGGAGAGTAGACATATTAGCCTATGTTAAGAAAGATAAAGGCAGATTTAAAAAGATTTGGTTAGAAAATATTAGAAATAACTTTTTTTATTAGATTTAAATGAGAATTTGACTCTTAACAAGATAAAATGGAGATAAAAGATTCATGAAGCTGACCCTAGGTAGTAGATAAAGATTTGATGTTGTTGTTGTTGTCATTTAGTTAAATGTAAGGAGGTATTAATATTTTTTAGTGTTACAAACACTTTGATATTAAGTAGATGCAGAAATTGAAAAAATACCTTGCTAAAAGTCTGATATCAACCAATCCAGAAATTGGCAGGAGGCAAAATCTAAAGTAGAACTCGCACAAACACTTATAGATTGAAATTATTTTGAAAAAAAGACAAGATACAATTGGAGAGGAAGATCCGGCTCTCCACAAACCCTAGACACTGTTAGAGCTCTCACAATCTAAACCAAATTCCCCTTTTAGCAAATACAAGCATGCCCTAAAAATTGAACCCTAGGAGAAACTATATTTAGCATACAATTACCAAATCCCAAAATTGCCCCTTGCCTTTTCCCTTTAGACCACCCCTCCCTGTTCAAATTTATGCTGTGGGCTCCACTCTAAAGGGGATGAGATTTGCCCCTCTCTTATGTTCATTGTCTTCTTGGCTTCCATCGGGTTTAAACCCTGGCCAGTCCAGGATGGATCGGCCGAATGATTGGTCCAGTGAGGATCAGTTCAACAATACCCCCTCCCAAAGACTCGCCTTGTCCTCAAGGTGAAAAGATGGCAACTGCTACTTTATCCTCTCATAATGCTCCCAAGTGGGGTCGTATTCGCGTATGTTCTTCTATTGAATGATTGACTCAACACTTACTTGATCCCTCCCTTTCCCCTTCGTGCCCCTTTTAGCTCCAATGATTTCAACACCACCTCCAAATCCTTAGTCAGTGTCACTGGTAACTCTAGACTTGATGTATAATCACTGATAGCTCTCCTCAACTATGACACGTGGAACACCAGATATACAGTTGTGGTCGGGGGAAACTTCAATCTGTAAGTCACTGCTCCAACTTCTTCAGTATCTCATAGGGGCCAAAGTACCTTGAGACCACCTCCTCGTTTCTCCCTATTAGCTATCATCCTTTTTCTATAAGGACGAAGCTTCAAGTATACCCTATCACCTAGCTCAAATTGCATGTCTTTCTTGTGCCCATTAGCCTGCTTCTTCATGATCTGGTGAGCCCTCAACATATGCTTTTTTAACTATGCCAATACCCTATCCCTCTCCTCAAAGTACTGTTCAACTGATGAGACTGGCGTGCTACTCTGCCCAAAATGCATCAAGTGAGGTGAGTCCCTCCGGTACTTCACTTTGAAAGGAGTCATTCTTGAAGCCTAATGATAGGGAGTGTTGTATTAGTAATCTGCCCATGCCAGCCACTTAGTCTATAGTCGAGGTGTCTCCAAAACAAAATAACTCATAGTAACCCTCATGTGTCCTGAATGATATCTTTGGGGCATCCTCCCCTCTTATCCTGATCTGATAGTACCCGAATTTCAGATCCATTTTTGTGAGCACCATAGCTCCATATAGCTCGTTTAGTAACTCATCAATCACTGGAATAGAAAACTTATAAGGCACTGTCTCTTTAATCAGGGCCCTATAGTCCACACAAGTTATCCAGCTTCTATCCTTCTTGACCAGCAAGGCTGGGCTAGAAAAAGGACTCACGCTCAGTCTGATGATCCCGACCTCCAACATGTCTTAAATCAGTATCTTAATCTCATCCTTCTTGATCTAGGGATATCGGTAGGGTCTAACACTAATCAGTGGCACCCCTTCTCTTAAGATGATGGCGTGCTCCTGCTTCCTTAGTGGTGACAATCCTTGAGGTGGCTGAAAGTTCTCACTAATATGATGTATCAATGGCTGTATTGATAAGGGGATGTCCCCTGCTCCAACCTGATCCCCTCCAAGTGCTGCAACTTCACCAGAAATACTCCCCCTCTTATATGATTCTCACCATAGCTTTGGATAGCCCTGCATCTCTCCTGATCACCACTATCCTTCTCTCCACCATCGACATTGCTCCCCAGTTCATCTCCCGAGGTCTACAGTCATTTCATCCAGGATGATATCAGTGCTGCCTAACTCCAATGGAAGGAAGTAATCCCTCACTTGGACCCCCTATAAGGTTAGAACCCCCCCCCCCCCCCCCCCCCCCCCCACACCCCCCCCACCCCCCCCCCACACACACACACACACACACACCCACCCACCACAAATAAACACTCTTATGCATGTATCTACCTTTATGGTACCCATCATCACCTCCAATTGGTCCACGATTTGGTTAGAGAGGAAATTGTGGGTAGCCGAACTTTCTATCAATACCACAATTTCCTTGCCTGCTATCTCACTTTTGATCTTCATAGTGTGATTTCGAGTGAATCCCAGAATGGAGTTTAGGGATTCCTCTACCATTTCTAAGTAGAAATGGGTTGTTTCCTCCACAACCTCCTCCAACTTGTCCCTGCTCTCCTCTTCTCCCTCGCAGACAATCAAGACCTGAAGGGATTGATCCTTGCACCTATATCTCGGTGTAACACACTTGAAGCATAATCATTTTGCCCACCTCTTTTGCACCTCCGCATCTCTGAGACCGCTGAAATTTCTCCCATAATGGACTCCAGTGTCCCTCCCCTTCAGTGCTTCCCTCTGGAATGACGTAGTCTGGGTCCTCAATGCCAAAGTGGTAGGGTTCTCCAGTATGCTCCTCCCATTATTTTGCTCCGACTGGCTTTCTTCCTTTTATGTTTTTCTTCTATTCTCTGAGCTAGCTCCATCATCTCCTTCAGCCCTCGAGGCCTCAACACCTGAGCTCTGCTAGGATATCTCCCCTAAGGTCCTTCATAATAGTTCGAACTTCTCTATTTATTCCATGATTGTCTTCTCCTGAGTTAAAGCATAGAACTGCTCGTGGAGGTCTCCTTCATTAATTGCTCATAAACATTTCAACAAATAATCCTTAAATCCCTCCCATGATAGATCAGATACCTAGCCTCTCTCACTGATTTGGACCCCATGGTTTGACCCAACCACTGCCTCCTTCGGTCCCCCTCCCACCATGCCTGGGTGGTCTCTCAAAGGGTTCGGCCTCCCCCTTTCCCGTTTTCTTTTCATCTGTAACCCCAATCCACCTATATTTAGAGCCCCCCCCCCCCCCCCCCCCCCCCTCAGCCCCCCCCCCCCCCCCCCTCCGTGGTCCTTGAGGTTGCTTTCGACTACATCTTAAGCATCTTTTTCATCATATCTTCAAAGTTTCCAAAACGATTCTCGATGACCGAGAGTCTTCTCTCTACCCCGGAATGCTTTTCTTCAACTCTGGCCTTGAGTTGTTCCATCTTGCCTTCCAACACATCCATCTTCTTTGCTGACATTAACTTGGATCTAGGCTCCAACAACAAAAATCAGTGAAGACGACAAATCTTTCCGCCCAAGGTGCTGTGATACCAATTTGATAGGAAGTAAATGCATAAATTGAATAAACACTTTGCCAGAAATCTGATTTCAGTGAATCCATAAATTGGCAAGAAGCAAAATCTGAAGTAGAACTCACAGATTCAGACGAACGAGCCATGGAACATCTCTGTTTGTATGGTAAATGTGTGAACCACTACAGCCCTGTGAAGAAGCAGTAAGCACAGCTCCTAAGAAATGATCAGCTAGTGTAGTACTAAACTAAATATTGATAATTTTCTATTCTAGTGGAGGTGTTTTGATCTGATTTATATGCTTTGTTCCAGGGGGTGATAGCAGGCCATGCTTATTATTACCTCGAAGATGTTTATCCCCGAATGACAGGTCGGCGACCCCTCAAGACTCCCAGTTTCATCAAAGCTTTGTTTGCAGATGATAATGTTGTTGTAGCCCGGCCAGGAAATGCCCAATTTGCTGCCCCTCCCCTGCAGGAACCCCATCAAGATTAATCATATTTTCACGGTTGTTTATAGTTCCAAGCTTTTATAATATATTATTGCTATTCCAAGTCAGTTATATTTATCTGGAGGCATATATTTTCTCTGATGTTGGCCACTGATTTCTCTTAATGTGGGGTTGGTTTGGTCCATGAATAGATGGTTTATGAGGTTTGATTGGTTTTAGTCTTCTGTATATAATGTCACAAATTCCTTTTTTTTTTGGGTCCTTAAGAACTGAATTCTGGGTATTCTATGTGTAAATGCTCATTCTAATAACAACAAACTGACTTCTTTCGAGTTGTTTTTGGAATTAGGAAGCTGCTTGATTGAGTATAGCATTAAGAAATAATGTAAAGTTTTGAATATTTGAAGTATTTTATGCTCAGAATTGTATCATAGTTGATAAAATTATGTTTAATTGAAGAGATTATTCTGTTCAGACACCGAACGGTTTGAAAATCAACTAAAACGCATCATGTCATCCGGTACCGAGCAAAAAAAAGCGAGGTGACGTGTTTTGATTGGTTTCCGAATGCTGTTTGGGGTCTGCACAGAATAAATTTTCGTTTAATTGAGGGAACACATCACTTGCTTAAGCCTCTTATTAGATACTAGCTATTGCTATTCTTAAAGAAAAAAGGTCGTGGAAGGGCCAGCGCTCCTTATTAAGATGGATGGCAATAGTGTAAATGCCTACACATCTACTTTGATATCAATATTTAGTATAAATTATTAAAGAATGAAGTTAAACTAACTCTAAATTATTAGGATAATAATATCAATGATTTATTGATATGATGACTGTTGTTTTTTAGGTTTTATTTGGGATGATTTTTTTTTTAAATAGAGTTTTATTTAAAAAATTAAAATTTTATATTAAAATTTTCTTTTAAAAAATAATAAAAAATTTGTTTCAAATGAAGCCTTAGTAGGCTTTTCATTGTGTAGAAA
Organism: Dendrobium catenatum; assembly: GCF_001605985.2. Taxonomy (NCBI): domain Eukaryota; kingdom Viridiplantae; phylum Streptophyta; class Magnoliopsida; order Asparagales; family Orchidaceae; genus Dendrobium; species Dendrobium catenatum. Next base: position 8,721 of record NW_021430753.1, read on the forward strand.
GATATGTTGTACCAGTTGATGAAGATAGAACTGAGTTTTAAGGAAAACAAAGTCCATGGAGGTAGGAATTGGGAGAGATTCTGACTGGTTATTTTTCCTTTAAAATAAAAAAGCTTCCTTTTTTACACCAAATCACATACAGATGCTTTATCATTGTGCACTTTGGTTTAAAATTACTTTGCAGTCAAAAAAACACACGAGAAGTTTCAATGGTGACAATCCTCGAATTTATCCGTTGAGTTATTTTTATACAAGTTTTTTATTTTGAATATGACAAGGGTTTGAGATCTGTTTGGGACAATCTTTTTATTATTTTCAAAAACAAATTTCTATTATAAAAATTTTTTAATTAAAAATTTTTGTAAAAAAAAAAATTGTGGTGAAAGTTACTTTAAAAATAATGAAAATGTGGAATCTAGAATCTAACAAAATAAAAGCAAAATTTTACAAACTAAAAATTTTATAAAGGTATAACCCAACAACTCAACTTCCACCAAAAGGTCTAGGATAGGCTCAAATAGAGGAGAAATTATTCTGTGCGGAGTCTTGACGGAAAGAATCATCCGATCTGTGAGTATAAACAATGTGTATACTAATTTGATATATACTATGTACAAACATGTACACAGTACATACACTCATATGGCCGGACAGTTCTTCCAATCTGAACTCTGCACAGAATAATACAGGGGCATTCAAGAGCAAAAATTCAAAAGCCATCCGGCTGCAACGGTCATGTAAAATCTAATGATTCTTGAGAAAGGCAGGCAAAAATTTTTCTTATTGCCCAAAGCTCAACAAAAGCTTCCCAATACCAATCCATAGACCAAAAGATTAGAGCCCAACATCACAAAATGAAACTTCCATGCATAAGCAGAATACAGCGAATACATAATAGAGCCACCCTCAAGAATTCGATAGGTGAGCCCAAAAGAGCAGTCGGAATGATGAAAGAAGGAACCAACAAAGAGAAAGCCAACGTCCAATGGCCATTGGGCAAAGATGCCCGATATAAATTCTGAAATGCAATTGACAGTTTAAAATAATATTAAATGTTCGGTTCAGCAACCATATTAACAAAGCCGAGTCTTTATCTTACTTCATGTAGTCTGTTACATGAATCCTTTTTCTTCATTGTATCCTCTTGTGAGTCAAATTCTCCATTGCAATGCCATCTCCAATCTATGGCTTCTAATTTTTCCTACTCTGGAAATATGCTAGTTGTCTTCCATGGTGGACGAAGGCCATATCAATTCCAAGAAACGCTGAAGTAATATTAGAAAGGCATTTGGGCACAAACAACTTGGCCATCAAAGATTTGGTGTCAAGAAGAAGATTACGACAACTGGAGATTTGAACAGACAGCAAAGATCATCAATGGGAGATATATGCAAAGAAGAAAATGGCGGCGGCAGTTGCAGACTGAGGCCACAATATTTTCAGCTGATCCCAAGATTTTAACTGATCAAACTGCAGGTAATGAAGAAACTGGTTGTAACAATGGAGCAGCTGAGTGAGATTCTGGCAATCAAGCGTCTTTGAGACCAAACTGATGATCATTGTCAGCATCCAAGCAGATGTCCTTGGAGAAGAATTTCTGCTTCCCCAATCTTAACTTTTTCCTAATGCATCTTTTCAAGTCCTCTCTCTTTCTCTGCAAATTTTTTACACCTGGAAGTGCTGGTTATTATTGTGATTGAAAAATAGGAGAAATAATGAACCATATTGAGAGAAAACAGTTGGTTTTGGTGTCAAGATTGCTAGAAAACAAATGTCACCCTCAAGATCAAAATTGGCTTTGATATTACTTTAAGCAAAAGGATATATAGAAATAAATTAGAAGCAATATATAAATTGTCAACGAGAAAAATAAACATATTTAGAATATATAATTATGTAAGATACTCTTTTAATGTTTTAAATATTTTTCATTGAGTTATACTCACTCCTGTTGTTTATATCTGTAAGTGAGTTTTCAGCAATGAATGAGAGGCAGAAATGAGGCGACTTTAAATTTATATCTGGAAAATATTTTTGCAAATCAACTGGGAAATTACTCTGAAAACTAGAACAAGATGCCCATCTGATTGGCTAAAAAATGTTGAAGCTTTAGAAACAAACAATGTACAGTGTCAACTTTCCAGAGAATGGAAATGACATTATTATAAGTTATTGGGATTCCAGAAATGGTGCACTACAAGAAATAATACCCCAAGCAGGTAAAGTCATTCTAGCTAATTTATCTGATATATCACAAGCCTATATTTTTGATCTCTTTCGGAATAAATTTTCAGTATTCGTTACAGATAAAAACATACCTCAACGTTCCACAATCTACATAGGCAAGCTATCTTCAATCTTATTCCACAATTCGACATTCCATGAGAATTTTCCCTTTACCATTTCCACAATCTCCCTTGCCTCCTTGACCTGTGAAGCTCCCACAAGCCCATCGACAAGCACCTTCATCGTAGAGAACCGTGGCACCCAGTTCCTTTCCATGCTCTCCCTGCAAATCGCAAGAGCCGAACTAAAATCCCCACCTTTACAAAGATAGTGCACCAAACTAAAATAGCAGCTGCTCTGCGGAACCAAACCTCTCCTCCCCATTTCTTCAAACAACCTCTTTGCCTCCTCCAGATTTCCTCTGCAACAATAACCTAACACCAAATGATCGTAAGTCACCCAATTCGGTTCCAGACGCCTAACTCTCATATCCCTCAACAACTCCTTGGCCTCATCCGGTCGCCCAAGCTTGCACAAGCTCTGAATCCTAATGTTATAAATCGACAACCCCGCATGCCGGCCATGTTTTTTCATCAGCCAAAGAACCTTCTTCACATCATCAAACCGTTCCTCGCGATAAAACCCAGAGAGAGAGATGCTGAATGTAGTCAGATTCGGCTTGATTCCTTTACGAACCATTTCGTCTAAATAGGAATAAAACGTTCTGGATCCTCCAGACTCGCAGAAGGCCTTGATGACGGTGTTGTAGGTGACAATATTAGGTTTAATACGGTAGGAAACAGGGAAGTCGCGGAAGAATTCACCAGCTTGGGGATGCTTATTGGAGAGGATGCAAGCGAAGAGGAGGGCATTGAGAGAGCGGAGAGAAGGGGACGAGCGGAAGGCGGAGAGGGCGTCGTCGAGGAGACCGGCGAGGCCAAAGAGGGAAATGGCATGAGGAAGATGGTGATCGGAGTGGAGTAGAGGCGCGAGGAGTGAGCGGAGGTGGTGGGGGGACGAAGAGAGGGAGGATACAGCGACCGAGAGGGCGGCGCGGCCGAGGTAGTGGGCGGGGGAGAGAGATGCGGTGCGGCAGATGTTAATGATGCTAGAGGGGTCGGTCTCGGATTTGAGGAGCGAGATAGCGGACAAGGCGCGCTGCTTGGGATCGCCGGCGGCGAGGCTGAGGACGGAAGGCGGAGACTTGGGAGAGGTGGAGGCGGAATTGAGAGGGAGGAGGTTGAGGGGTTCGAGTTGGGAGGGTGCGGTAGAGAGGCTGCGAACTTGGAGGTAGGAGATGATGCGGCGGTGGAGGAGACGTGGCCGCATGGCTGCGGGAGTTCAAGGAGCCATCAAATTTAGAAGCTGAGGCTGAGCAAAGACCTCCGCGGGACTCGGGTGAGGGTTTGCCGTTTGCGATATAAAAAGATCAGTTTTAGACAAATTATTGTGCGCGGAATCCGTGAGTCACAATAATTTCTCCCAAGAGAAGGGCGGGCCTGAAAATTTGTAATTTCTCCCGTTCAGGTAAAAGCAAAAATCGTATCAGACCAATTGCAGCAGACCCTCACGAAAGCAAGCAAGCAACAAACAGGAAGAGCTGACCCGGGGATGGGCGAATTATTAGGTCCGGTCACTGGACCTAAATTTGCGTCAAATAAAAAAATTTAGGTCTGATGACTGAACCTAATACATCAAAAGCTAATTAATACACAAACAGCTAATATATAATTAAAATTGTGTATTAATTGTCCTTTTACAAAAATACATCAAAAGCGCACGAATTCCGGACACAAATTTAGGTCTGATGACTGAACCTAATAATCCGCCCGAGGACCAGCAGGTTCCCAAATATTTCACCCAGAATACTTAATAATGAGTTCATGGCAACCAAGGCGGAATAATTGAAGATCACAAAAGATGCTCCAAGAGCATTCTGATTTTCTCCCATGTTAAGATCTAACTATTACAAATAAAAAAAAAATTAAAGCTTTTTAACTAATAATTTGAAGCAATGATTTTGCTCGCCTAAAAATTAACACCTACACAAGTGACTCATCGAGGCTTAAGGTGGTTGGTAGGAGAGCACGGTTGGGAACCCACCATTTTGGGTTTGAATCCCCTATACTACGACATCGCCTCTTTAGTGGGGCAAAGCAAGTGTTGGCCCAATACCGGTGGGTGGCCTCGCTAGATTCCATCGAGGGAATAGTTACGCCGCCAAGTGCTCCTTTTGGAATGACAATGGGTAGATACCCCGTTCAAATAAAAAAAAACACATAAACAAGGGTAAAAGGTTGCGAGAAAATTATAACATTGGATGAAATAATTTTTATTATTAACTATGTGTTGACATAATATTAAGATTTGTATGGGTAAAACATTTCATAATAACTTAATCAAAGAATGATTATGGAACGTATCAATAATAATTAATCAGAATCTTCTTTTTTTAAGTTATTTTATAAGTCAAAGATATCAATATTAGTTAAGTTTCCTATCAATGCAAATCTTCTATTATTTATTTTTTTATCATATTCATAAATTAATAATAACTAACTTTTGAGTACACTCGCATATAAGCAAATATATACCTACATAAATAACCAAGCATTCATAAATATGTCATTATATTTAATATTATTGTTATGTGTTAGAATATTCACGATCACACAAATAACATATTTAATGTTATAACACTGTACAATCCTCCTGCGTACACGCAAAGATAAAAATATAATTATAAAAGAGATTATGTGAAAAAATTATTGGGATCTAACCAAGTTGAAGTAGTTCTACTAGGATATATCATTAATTGAAAATGATCCTAACCCCTAAACTGAGGAGGAAGGAGTTGATACAATTTAGTAGAAATGCATTATTTGTAATGGATTTTGTGGTGAGAGTTGCAAGAGGCCACGGGTGGATCCATGTTTATGTAATTATTCTGTCCGGGCAAAGTACTGAGGGTACCGAATGGTACTGCGGTCGGTATCGAGCGCTCAGTAATGTGACACTTTTTTATTGGTCTCTGGACACATTCGGTGTCCGGAGGCAATTGCCCCCTTTGGAAAAAAAAATTAACATGGGGGAAAATTCGGAAGTTTTGACCCTCTGGAAAATTTTAATTTATCTCGTTGCCCTTGATTTGCCTCTCATTTACATTGCTACCCTAAGACTTATATAGGGTTTGCGAGTGAAAACAATCAATGGAGGAAAAGAAAAGGTAAGTTTTTTTTTTTTTTTGGAAAATTCTGGGCAGAGCCCTTTTCATTAAAATGAGGTAGTTACATGTAAATGAAAAATGTTGTAAAGAAAATTCTTTACCAAAAGAGCAAAGGACCAAAACCAGGCAAAAATACAAAAAATCCCATAAAAAAGATCTAAAGCAACAAGATTAACAAAAGGAAGATAAAGAGAAAACACAGCCAACATAACCTGAAGCAATGGGATCTAGGCAAAGAACCCACGGGCTCAGGAATTGCCGCTCTCTCTACCTGGTTGCAAAATAAACTGCCCAAAAATTCTGCCCTCTAAAGGAGAAAATGGCAATTCGTTCATCCTTGCCCAACATACCAACTATAAAAAAACTGTAGAAACAATCTCCAAAACTGCAGTAACAACCAGCCAAAGCTACCAACAATCAAACGAGCTGTAGCAGATCACAGCCCAAAAAAATAGAATAGAAAAACAGCTCAAAGCAGCTCCATTAGATTTTCCCTCGATTTCCATTTCATAATATTGCCAAAAACAGCAACTTTAATTTTATGTACTAAAGTGGTGGAAGAGACCAAGTTAGTACAAAACTTTCTTTCATTCATTTATCTCCATATATAATAAACTGCACATCATATAATCAGGAAGTAAAAATCCTTATCCTTTTTATACTTTTCATCTATAAACTCAAATATTTGTAAGATGGAGGGTCTTAATAGCAGGTTTCCCAAATTTTTCAAGAGAGCCTTGAGCACAGCAAAAGAATAGTCACACTCAAAGAATAAGTGACTAACCGTCTCGTAATCGGAATGACATAAAGAGCAATTCGAATTCACAGTCATTCCCCTAGATATCAAAATATCAACAGTTTTTAAACCACCAGATAGGGCCATCCAGCAAAAAGAGGAGAACCTAATGACATAACGCTTATGCCACACAAAATGCCATCAGTTAACCTTAATCAAGTCTTTGTAAAAAAATTCCCTATATGCACTTTGCTTACACTTCTTTCCAGTACCCCAAAAAAGATTGTTTTGTTTATCCAACTGCACAGGAAATTCAGAAAAAGCTCGGTGAACAACAATAGGTAAATAAGCAGGCAATACCCAGCCAGTATCATTAAGAATAGCCGTAATACTTTCACTCACAGGAAAAGAAGCAAGAATGGGCTGAACTTCCTCTATTTCATTTAGGCGCTTATCCCTAAACCAATGGTCCCAATAAAGGGCAAACTTAGAGTGCACGGATACTCTAAAATGAAAAATATCTTTGGCAGTACAAGCATCTTTACAAATACTTTTCCAGGACTTAGAAGCCTTAGTACAAAGATCCTTCCAAGGGGAGATATATGCATTAAATAACCAAATGGCAAGAGGGCTATGAGAATTGTAAATCCTGGTAATAAGAGAGAAATTGAACCCAAATTGAAGAGAATGTAAAGAGGGTAAGCCTATGCCCCCCATAGATTTAGGCTTACAAGTATTTCTCCAAGAGATTAAATGCATTTTCTTGCCATTAGAATCACAAAAATATAGAAATTTAGCACAAACCCTATATATTTTCTTAAGAATAGTTTTAGATATTATGCTCCCCCTTATCTAGTATGCGATCGTATTCCAAATAGTGTATCTTAAAAATTGGAGTCTTCCAGCAAACGATAAAGCCTTAGCCTTTCAGTCAGATAACTTCGTAATAACACCTTCCAAAAGCTGAGAGAAGCAAGCCAGCTTTGGGTTGAGGGGGGAAATGGGAACCCCCAGATAGATCATAGAAGATGAAGGAGCATTGATATTAAGCGTAGAACAAATTCCCTCAGCATTAGGATAGTTAGGGGGCAATATGATAGAGCTCTTTAGAAAACTCACATTGAGACCCGTGGCATAAGAGAAGCTATGTAGAATTTGGGTAAGAGTCTCACAGTTACAGATATTAGCTTTTCCAAAAAAGAATCAAATCATCTGCATACATTAGGTGGGAGAGCCTATAGTCTCCAATAGAAAGAGCTTCAAACCTGTTTTCAGTGAGATTACATTCTAGTAAACACGATAAGCCATCCATTACAATGCTAAAAATGTATGAACTCAACAGGCAGCCCTATCTAAGCCCAGTAGTCGAAGGGAAGAAACCTTCTAGGGTCCCATCAATACATAAGGAGAACCACACATCCATTATGCAAGCTTCAATCCACCTTACTAAAGTGTCAGGAAATCCTTTTTGCAGCATCCTAGCCAAAAGAAATTCCCTATATACACTATCAAAAGCTTTTTTGATGTCAAGCTTCACACACATAAGCTTGAATTTGGAGAATTTCCTTGAAAATTGAAGAATTTAATTCACAAGTAAAACATTATCAGTAAAAATCCTGTTAAGAATGAAACCAACTTGATTTTCTTTAATGATATGAGGCATAATAGGTTTCATCCTCACAGCCAAAACTTTAGCAATAATTTTGTAAATGATGTTACAAAGAGCAATGGGACGAAAATCAGCAATATCCTCAGCATGACTAGATTTATGTATGAGAGTAATTGCAGTAGCTTTAGCCGTGTGAGGAATGTAAGGATTATTGTAAAAATACTTTACAGCAAAGCAAACCGAAGGACCACATACCACCCAAGTGGACTTAAAGAATTCAAAGTTAAACCCATATGGCCCCAAGGTAGAATTAGAAGCTCCCGAAAATACAGTTTTTTTTATCTCCTTATCTGTGAAAGGAGAAGTAAGATAATCAATATAATCAGAGGGAATAATATTACCAGTGGGAAACAGGTTGATATTGAAATTCATATTCTGTTGTTTTTGAAATTTCTTTGTTGGGGGGGGGGGGGGGGGTATTAAAGAGCCTTTGAAAGTGATAAATAGATTCTTTGAAAGCATCAGGCAAAGAGGAATTTGAATTAGACATAGCCAAAGTGATAGCAGTTTTTTTGTAACTTCTCCTCATGCAGATCTTAGCATAAAGGAATTTGAGATCGTCCTCTAACTGAGCTAACCACTTAGATTTAGCTCTTTGATTAACCCAGGAAAATCACATAGAGGTGGTAGCTTCTAACTCCTGGTTAATTCTTTTAAGCTCTATAGAAGTTTGTAAGAAATCATCACCAGCCTACAAACGACCAAGACAACCAGCTTGCTTGTCTTGAATCTTCTTGATATTATCAGTCATAGAATTAGAGGTTGCCCAACATTTCCCTTTAACAGCTCCTTTCAATAATTTAAGTTTGGAACAAAAATCTACTAAAGGATTACCTTTATAGACTTAACAGCAAAAATCTCAAACAAAAGGAACCAGAAATATTCATTTTTGAGCCAATAATTTTTAAAGAGAAATCGATGATGAGTGGAAGAATTTACTCCATATTTGAGAATTATCGGGCAGTGATTTGAGCCATCAGGATTTTTTACCATATAGTAAGAATCAGGGAAAGAGGGGAACCAATGCTCATTTACTAGCATACGATCTAATTTGATGTGAATAGGACTATCAGTTATTTGATTAAACCAAGTGAAGGAAGGACCAATTGAGGCCAAAACATTCATATTTGATTCAAAAATGAAGCTATTAAAGTCATGAAGCTGATTTTGGAGAAGAACATTCCCTAACTTTTCAGAAGGGAACCTGCAACAATTAAAATCCCCCATTACAATCCAGGGAATACCAGCAGCCGGTGTAATATTTTTTAAATCCTCCCAGAGAATTCTTCTGCCCTCCTGCAGATTAGAGGCATAGATAACCAAGAGAAGAAAAGGGGTGCTAGAACCAAAAGATACCGTCCCAACAATCATTTGGGAGGAGTAAAAACTAGAATTAAAAGATAGTTTATCATGACTCCATTTAATCCAGATTCTGCCTGAGTTAGCACAATGAAAGTTGTTGCAACTAGATTCAACATCATAAACAAAGTGGCTATTGTAAAAGCCCCTATTCGAGAGGCTAGAAAGCTGAATTATGTTTTCCAGGACACAGATCATATCCAGATTAAGGGTTTTGACTAACATTTTGCAGTAGGTAACCTTATTAGAAGCAGAAAAGCCTCTAATATTCCAAGCAGCTATGGTTGGACAGATCATTTATGCTTAGAGGAGGAGGCGGTGGCTTTTTTGAACCCTTCCCTCTAGTGCTCTTGGGTTGGCGTGAAATTTTTTTCTTCTCTTTGATATTTGTTATAGGTTTTGAATAGGAGGAGATGTCTTTTTCTGAACCAGAGAAGGCTAAATCCTCATAACCCTGAAGGGACGAATACTTGTTGCTAGTCTGAATATTGGGAGGATTTAAGGATGGTATTATCAGATTTTTCATCTCTCCTATACCTTCATCAGTAGGAGAATTGAGATTAGGAATTTTTAAACTGGCAGAAGCAGAGGCTTCAGTGAAATCTAAGGTTTTATTATCAGCTATGTTGGAAGGGGGAACCTCATTCTGCAAGGAAGAGGTGGGGTTAGGTTGCTCAGCATTCACAACTGCAATATCAGCAGTTGGTGGGACTATAGGAGGGACTATAGAAGGAAAATCAACTTGTGAAGGAACCATGGAAAGCACATAGGTGGTAGCGGCTTGATTATTTGGGATGGGGTTGGAGGTTTTGGTAGCGGGTTTAAAAGCAGGTGTGTACTTCTGAGTATGAGTGCCTGGGCGTATTTGGGATTTCTTGCAAGGATTTCGTGAAGTACTACGTCCCCTAAATTGGGTTAGAGAATTTTGTTCAGTATGCTGAATTGAAGGGCATTGGGAAGAGGAGTGGGCTAGAGAGGCACAGGAGGAGCATTGTGTAGGCTTCCATTCATATTGGATCTGGAGATTGATAACCTCCCCTTCTATAGAGACAGCCACCGTATCCGGGAAAGGTGAGGTAGTACAAACTTGAATGCTAATCCTAGCATAATTTATCTAGTCTTAGCAGCTGTTAAGGCATCAACTGCAATCGGAATGCCTATTTTAGAGGCTATTTTGGAAATCCCTTCCGAGTTCCAATAGACTAAGGGAAGATTGTGCACCCTAACCCAAATCGGCACCGATGTAAAATTTTCCCTTGTAGGATGGAAGTTTTTGGTCCACTTCTGGAAAATAAATGGGTTGCCATGAAAAAACCAAGCTCCTTTGGACCACACCATATCAAAATCTTCTAGTAAAGAAAATTTGAAGAGAAAGAACCCATCGGTAAGAGCTATGAGTTAAAATGTACCTTTGAGCTTTCAATTACGCTTATCAGTTTCATTAAGAGCTTCATAGTAAGACCTCTTACCAATCAAATACCTGACAAGGCAGAGACTCCATTCTGCAGCAGCAACTTCGGTGAAGTCTTTATTAAACGGGATGATCTCCTCCGGAGTTTCTATGAGAGAAACAGGTATGTGGGGGGAGGAAGGAGTTGGCTCAGCTATAATATTAGACCAAAGACAATCTAACACACGACGAGGAGGAGATTTTGGGGTAGAAGAAGAGGTCAAAGAGTTTACCAAAGGGGGAAAAAGGCTGGGGTCCAGCTGATCCATGATGGCCACCGGCGGGAGGCCGGTGGCGGCCAGGAAAAAGGAGGGAAGACAAAGTCGCGGGAAGGAGAAAGCGGCTAGAGCACATCTTCCCTCTCGGACAAGTGATAAAAGCTTATCAAGAAAAGGTAAGTTATCGGAACAGTTAAAAATTTTTTTTTTTATTTTTGAGCCGAGCTTATGCTATATAAATATAATTTTTAATATTTAATTATCTTGTAATATATAAATAAACATAAAAATGTATAAAGTTGATGAAATAGATAAGAATTTAATGGCATTATCTCAATCCCCTAAAATCAAATAAATAATTTGATAAAATATCAAAATAAATTTTAAACTAAATAAAAATAAAAACAATCAATTTATTAAATTTTATTGAAATTCCGGATGAACCGGTTCGGCTTAAATCCGGTTTCATTTACAAAAATAAAACCCATTGCTATAAAACCTAGCTCGCCTCCCTGTGTTATTCTCTCCTTCAAGCGCTGCTCCAACTGATTTCAGGATTTTCAGCATTCACGCTCCAATTTATGTTTCCAGATCTGGTGCTGAATTTTGTCTTTGATAGTTTCGTAAGAATCGTAAGCCTTGTTTTGACTGTTATGTTTTCTTGCTATTTTCTATGTCGGATTGTTTTTTTCTCCTCTAGGGTTTGGAGTGAAAGTTCCTTAATTTTAGGAATTTCTCTTGGTGGATTATTTCTTGTAGTATCTGCGCGTGAAAAAAATAATAAATTTTGCTAGATTTGGTTGCATGGTTTAAGAATTACTCTGGATTCCTGTATTAGATCTCTCTAGGGATAAGATAGCTCGTCCTTTTGGCCTCTTCGGGATGGACACCGATATTTGGTCTTTGATGCTATTTTTTATGTGAATTATTTTGATTTTGTAAATTCTGTTGTTTTTCATGCCATTATGTTTCATAGGAACCGCTAACACGTTAAGCTTTTTTGGGAACTTAGCATGATACGGGCCTTAAGCTTACATGGTTATTAGGTTTGTTTTTTGGGTGAAAAATATCATTTTAATAATCAATTACATGCAAAATAACTTTTTTGTGTTTGATTCAGGGAAAAGTTGATAAATTTAAGTTACTTCATAATTTGTTTTCTTTACAAATTTGCTTGAAAGTGAACACAGTCAAAAGCTGGTGAGGTAATTGTACGTTCAGCTAGGCATTCTCAATGTCAAACAAAGCTCACATACTATGGCGTTCTCCTTGAGTTCTAGTTGTCTCTGCTGAATTATAACTTGTAATATTAACTGCATTTATGGTATTTTTGGTTAATTTCAATTATTTGGTTTTCTAGTATGGTGAAATAAATTGCCTTATTTTCCTTGTGTCATGGGTTCTCATTGCTTCTGTTTTCATCAGCATCAGGTTTTGATTAAATCATAGTGTGACCATGGCAACCTTCGCGAAGCCAGAGAATGCTTTGAAGCGGGCTGAGGGTGAGTGTTTTATTGCTGTTAAGTTATTCTTTTTTTTTTTGAATCATGTGGTGATATTTTAGCAGCTATCAAGCATTTCACTTTGTATGAAAGATTTTCAGCACCATAGTTTTGTACTAGATGCCTTTTGACTACTCATTTATAGTTCTTGACTTTATGCCCCTTTGGCATTTGACATAACCTTTTAATTTAGGATTTATTTTGTACTTAGATTTGTCATGTTGTACCCTAATGAGGGGATCGTATATCGATATTATCTTGTGCTGGATAAATAATAACAAATTTTCTATGTTTTGTATGATTCCAGAGTTGATTAATGTGGGTCAAAAGCAAGCTGCCTTACAAGCGCTCCATGATCTCATCACTTCAAAGCGTTACAGGGCTTGGCAAAAGACCCTTGAAAAAATTATGTTTAAATATGTTGAATTATGTGTTGATATGCGGAAAGGAAGATATGCAAAAGATGGTCTTATCCAATACCGCATTGTTTGTCAGCAAGTAAATGTTAGCTCACTGGAGGAGGTTATAAAATACTTTATGCATCTTGCGACTGAGAAAGCGGAGCAAGCTCGGAACGAAGCACAAGCTTTGGAAGATGCACTGGATGTAGAAGATTTGGAAGCAGATAAGAGACCTGAAGATTTGATGCTCAGTTACGTAAGTGGAGAGAAAGGTAAAGATAGATCTGACAGGGAGCTTGTGACCCCATGGTTTAAATTTTTGTGGGAGACCTACAGAACAGTGCTTGAAATTCTAAGGAACAATTCTAAGCTGGAAGCTTTGTATGCTGTAAGCTACTTGCCCTTGTAGTTTTTAATGATTGTAAAAGAAGTTTTTGTTAGGTTTTATGGTAATTTTTTTTTGCGTGTTAACTGTTAATCTAGCATGTATTGGAGCTTCTTGTTATAATCAGTAAAATTATTTTTGTAATTGATTTTATTAACATAATTTTACAATTTTACTTTATAACTACAATTCAATTGAATGAAGAAGGGATTACATGACACTGTCATCAGATTTTGCTTCCCTCAGTTGTAAGTCTTTTTGTATTGGTTTCAACTAACTTGCTATGCAACAACAACAACATCAAGCCTTTATCCCACTATGTGGGGTCAGCTAGGTCAGCTACATGAATTCTTTTTCTCCATTGTGTCCAGCTAAGAGTCAAATTCTCATTTAGATCTAATAAAGAATGGTCATTTCTAATATTTTCTATCCAAGTCTTTTTTGGTCTACCTCTACCTTTCTTAACATAGGTAGTAACTTACTATACTTACCATAAATTGTTTATTGTCGATATTTTTATACTTCCTACCTTATAAAAGTTAAAACTCTTTTCTTGATTAATTCCCTAATAAAATTAAGGTGATTGTGTAAATGGTGAAAATATTACATTTGGATTGGTTTTGTGAAGACTGCAAATCAAAACCTTTTCCTTTTAGTAATAAAGTGTTTTTCACACAAATATGGATGTTAAATTTGTTGAACGTTTATTTCAGTTTGTACTACTTTCTCATGTACATTTTTCCTGTTTGTTATGATCTTTTGTGGTTGCTGAGCAGCTTTGCAAATAATTTCCTTAGCGGATTAGAAAATTATTTTGGACTTTCACCAGTGTATCCATTATTATTACCTTGTTCTTGGAGATAGGAATGGCTGAGTGAATAGATGGAAAACTTGTATGCAAGTGTTTATTATATATGTTAAACTGAAAAAGCAAATACAATTTATATTGTATTTGTTGAATTGATTATCAATATGCAAACATGATCTAATCTCAATTTACCTTCAAGAAAATTGCTTAAAAGGAATAAATTTTGATGACATCACATTCATTTTTTACCCTCTAATGAAACTTTACTTGATGAATCTTGTTTGAAGTTGAAAGGTTAACAAAGGGTTTTTAATTGTGCTTCATTGTGAAATTTATAGATGACAGCACACCGAGCATTTCAGTTTTGCAAGCAATATAAGAGGACAACTGAATTTCGTAGATTATGCGAGATTATACGGAACCATCTAGCTAATTTAAACAAGTACCGTGATCAAAGGGACCGGCCTGATTTGACCGCACCTGAAAGTTTGCAAATTTACCTGGATACCAGAGTTGATCAGCTAAAAATAGCAACTGATCTGGAATTATGGCAGGTTTGCAATGTGGTGAATTTTGGATGCCTTTCTACCTTATGCGTTCTTGTTTCCATGTTCTGATTATTTATTCTTTTAATCGTATAGGAAGCCTTCCGTTCCGTGGAGGACATTCATGGCTTAATGAGCATGGTGAAAAAACATCCAAAACCTTCCTTGATGGTTATATACTATGCTAAGTTAACCGAAATATTCCGGGTCTCAGAGAGTCATCTTTACCATGCATATGCTTGGCTTAAGCTCTTTACCCTACAGAAAAGCTACAATAAGAACTTAACCCAAAAGGATTTGCAATTAATAGCATCCTCTGTTTTGCTGTCTGCATTGTCAGTGACCCCATATGATCATCATTGTGGTTCTTCCCATTTGGAAGTTGAAAATGAAAAAGAGCGCAACTTGAGGATGGCTAGTCTAATTGGTTTTAATATTGATCCCAGAAAAGATGCTAGAGAAGTGGTATGTTCTTTACTTCATTCTTTTCTGAACTTTATATTTTTGTTAATTTGTTTGCTTCTTCAACCCAAGCAGTTTTGCTATTGACATTTGGCTTATAATTTTCAGTTGTCACGGGAAGCACTCCTTTCAGAATTGGTACGTTTCTAAACTTATTATTATGTTAATGGTTCACAAGCCCGATTGGTTGTGGATGTAAATTGCCTTTTGGATTTGATTAGATCCGAAAGGGGTAAATAGTAGCAAAGTAATTACACTCAAAATTTTGTTTCATGTATTTGTAATTGGAGTTTTTTTTTTTTGGTTGCGGTTTTTTTATTTGAATCATTCTATTGCTCCAGTCTTCTAAGGGTGTGATGGCATGTGCATCCCAAGATGTGAAGGACCTTTATTGTCTCCTTGAAAATGAATTCCTGCCGCTTGATCTCGCTGCAAAAGTTCAGCCCCTTCTAACAAAAATTTCTAAACTCGGGGGAAAGCTTGTGTCAGTTTCTTCTGTCCCTGAGGTGCAACTGACTCAGTACATCCCTGCGTTGGAAAATCTTTGTGCTTTAAGAGTTTTACAGCAGGTGCTTAGCTCTCTTGATCCTTGTAAAAGTTTAACAATTAATAATCTGTTATGCTTCATGAATTGTGTTGGGCATATACTTGGCTACCTGCCTTACTATTTTTTTCAACTGTGCTGTTTTCTTGTATATACTTAACTATTTATTCAATTTATAGAAGTAATGTAAGACAATGCGGGCAGTCTTTTTATCAAATACATATTATGTTCAACAGTGAACATCCTTATTCTGCTACAGGTTTCAAAAGTATACCATTCAATGAAAATTGAGACACTTTCCAAGATGATCCCATTCATGGATTTCTCTGTGGTTGAAAAAATTTCCGTTGATGCTGTAAAGTATAAATTTGTTGCTATGGACATTAATCATCAGAAGGGTGCAGTTACATTTGGTAATGAGGTATGCAATTACTTTCTCCTTTATTATCCAGATTGTGAAGATTTATATTTATTCGCTGTTTAGCTTTATACTTGCTAAAGATTTGTGACAGTCAATGTGGTTCAATACTGCTTTGGTTAAGAGATTGAATAATTCCAAGTCTGTATGTAAGTTGTAGATGTTTTAGATTTTCATCTTAAAATCTTTAGTCTTTGTTTTTTCATGCCATTTTGACTTATCAATGAAGCCATGAGAAAGCATTAATGCATTTTCTTTTAGTATCTTTAATAATCATGGACTACCACAATTTAGACGGTTTTTTGAGCTTAGATATCTCAATATGTCAATGAAAAGCTTTCAATGTTTTGGTTTCAGTATACTTTGTTGGGTCTTGATTCGCTTTATATTTAATATGTTGCTATACTTGGATGAATCCTGAGATCTAATTCAGTGGTTCCGTTGTGCTTCAATTTTGTGTAGTTGTAGTTGGGCGGGAAAAGTTCTTATAACCATTTGATGAGGATATTGACTTGATATTACGTTTATAGTTTTTGGACCTCGTGACATGTTTATTTATAGTAATGATATCTAGTGTAAACTCATGCATGTTATATATATATATATATATATATTTCTAGAAATTGAGACAAGCTTCAGTTCTTTTTGGGGAGGGTGTCATCTTTTCACTTTGTGGACGAGGTGAGTTTTCGGGAAGGGGTACGGTTAGGCCGGTTAACTTTTGGAACTGGCCTCTGTTCCAGAGGAGAACAGGGTCCGCCTCAAAGGAGCCGCATGTCCCTCCCCTGCTAGGAGCAGGAATTAGGAAAGGTTTTAAGGGGGTTTATGAGGGAAATTTCAAAGGAGAGGTTGTTCAGAGATTTCCTTTATTATTGTATGCCTTAAGTAGAATGTTTTCCTAGGGATAGTGGTGCAGAAGCACACAGCAAACCTGCAAAAACTCAAGCAACCTAAGCTAAAAGGAGAATTTCAATGGAACAGTGAATGAACTGGTTTTCTATTTCTTCTATATTCTTCTCTGCCTTCACTATACTTCTTTTCCAGTATTTATATCTATTCCGGTTTCCGTCAATTACCGGATTCGTTTAGTAAAGGGAAAAAGCAACTAAAAGGGAAAAGGTAAAAACAGAAATAGACGAAATGGAACGTGTCACCTGCAGCCATGTGCACCGTTATTCTCAGATATGCTACTCCTGCGTATTGTCGGATGCGCTATTCTGATACAACATTAGGATACCACATCAGAACCCTCCTGCTCAGAAAATTCAGAGTCCACAAGAATTGTAGAATCATCAGGCGGATGATACGTTGCAATGTCAGCTACATTGAACGTAGAAGAAGTGTAAACATTGGCGGGTAGTTCCACGATATACGCATTGTCACTGATACGTTTTGTGATGGGTACCGGCCCGAGTTTACGAGGGCTAAGTTTGGAGTATGTACCAGCCGGGAAGCGCTCCTTTCGCATACGTACCATGACCAGATCATCGGGATTGAAAACTTTAACTCGCCTATGGGCATCGGCCGCCTGTTTATACGTGGCATTGGAGGTGATAAGTTTGTTCCGGACTTGTTGAATGACATCAGAGTATTGATCGATGAGAGACGTTGCTGTTTTGTCCGAGCACTTGGGCAAGACGGCGATGTCAAACAAATGGTTGGGTGCTTTGGTATACACAATAGCGAATGGGGACTTGCCCGTCGATCGGTTGCTCATTGAATTGTATGCAAATTCGGCTTGGCCTAAAAATTCTTCCCACTGTTTCGGATGGCTTTGCACTAGACATCACAGCATATTTCCCAGGGTACGATTAACGACCTCTGTTTGCCCGTCCGATTGAGGGTGGTATGCCGAACTAAGATTGATGGCTGTATGTAAACGTTTCCAGAGCTCGCGCCAAAAGTGACTGATGAATTTAACATCGCGGTCAGATGTTATGCTGCGAGGTAATCCGTGGAGATGCACAATTTCATGGAAGAATTGCCGAGCAACATTGACAGCGTCTAGTGTCTTTTTACAGGCTATGAAATGAGCCATTTTGGAGAGGCGGTCGACGACAACCATGAGAATCGGAGCCTCGCTTCGTTCTTGGAAGGCCTAAAATGAAGTCAATACTGATATCTTCCCAGATTGTTTCAGGGACCGGAAGAGGTGTGTATAGACCTGTGTTCTGCATAGTACCCTTATACTCTTGGCAGACGGAGCATCGTTCGACCAAACGTGCTACGTCGCGATGCAATTTTGGCCAAAAGAACTTTTCTTGTAGCTGCTGGAATGTTTTATCTCGGCCCAAATGAGCCGCCAAGCCTCCGCTGTGAGCTTCAAGAATGAGTTGATGGCGCCATGACGAACTGGGAATGCACAGAGCGTTACCCTTAAATAAGTAACCATGACGGAGAGTGTAGTCTCCGTGAGATTGACCCGAAGAACAGTCTTTCCAAATAATTGCAAAATTGGGGTCAGCAGCATAGAGATCTTTTAAACAATCTAAACCCGTAATTTCAGTTTGGAGCTGAGTGAGAAGAGCTGTGCGTCTGCTAAGTGCGTCGGCCACGCGATTTTGAGCTCCGGACTTATGTTTAAGAACAAAAGTAAACTTCTGAAGAAATAACACCCATCGGGCATGCATCCGATTCAGATTTTTCTGTGTATTGATGAATTGAAGAGCTCTATGGTCACTGCATAACACGAAGTCCGCGCGTGCAATAGATAATGCTCCCAATGTTTGAGAGCGCGTATGACGGCATATAACTCTTGTTCGTAAACAGTCCATCGTTGTCTTGATGGCGTGAGCTTCTCACTGAAATATTCGATGGGCTTATCAGCTTGGGATAGGACGGCGCCAACGCCTAGCATAGAAGCATCAGAGTCCACTTGAAATGGCAAGTCAAAATTAGGCAAGGCTAAGACGGGTGCGGATGACAGTGCTCCTTTGATCGATTCCTAGCTTCTCTGTTTCTCGTCATCCCAAGAGAAATGCTTGGCTTTGAGACAATCGGTTAATGGAGCCATGAGTATGCTGAACCCGCGAATGAAGCGACGATAAAAGTTCGCTAAGCCATGAAAGCTTCGGACATCGAACAGGGTTCGTGGTTGAGGCCAATCGACAATTGCCGTGACTTTCCTAGGGTCAGTAGTGATGCCATCCGCGGAGATAATAAACCCGAGGAAATAGACAGTGCTTGTAGCAATCTCACATTTGGCATTATTCAAAAATAACTGATGCTTCCTCAGAGCTTGGAAGATTGAATTAAGATGCTGTGTGTGCTCCTCCAAGGACTTACTATACACCAAAATGTCATCAAAGTAAACAACACAAAAGTTGTTAATGAAATCCTTAAGTACCTCATTCATGAGACACATGAAGGTAGCGGGAGCATTGCATAATCCAAAGGGCATCACACGTCATTCGTATAACCCCAGACTGGTTTTGAACGCCGTCTTCCATTCGTCGCCGGGACGAATACGTATCTGATGGTAGCCGCTGCGGAGATCAAGTTTGGAGAAATAACAAGAACCAGCGAGCTTGTCTAGTAAATCTTCCAGCCGAGGTACCGGGAAGCGGAATTTAGTTGTAATTTTGTTGATCGCCCTACTATCAATGCACATCCTCCACTGATTATTCTTCTTGGGGACAAGAAGAGCGGGGACGGCGCAGGGACTTAAACTGGGTTGGATAAGCTGCTTGCAGAGGAGTTCCTCGATCATTTCTTGCAGAATGTCATGTTCACGTGGACTCATTTTATAATGAGATAAGTTCGGGAGATTAGCGCCTGACACTAAGTCGATTTGATGCTGAATCGACCGTATTTGGGGAAGACCCGCAGGGAGTTCGTCCGGCATGATATCTGCAAATTGTGACAACAAATCTGTAATGACTTGGAGCTGCGGTGACACAGGCATAGTAGGCGGTGTTTCAGTCACTATGATTGCGAAGATTTCCTCCCTTTTTCGCTGGGTCAATAGCATGGCTCCTGTGACTAAATGAAACACAACTTTATCCTTGACTTTAGGCATAATGTCAGAGACACTGTTAGGCAACAAGCGGAGTTTCCGGCCCTTCCAGTCAAAGGCGTAAGTGTTCATACGACCGTCGTAGACAACGCCGGTGTCAAACTGCCATGGTCGGCCGAGTATAATGTGACAAACATCCATTTCTAGGACATCGCATAATACCTCGCACGTGTAGCTCTTGCCGACCGAGAACGTGATACGGCACATTTCAGTGACTAACACCTCCACGCCTTTCTTTACCCAGCTGATCTTGTAGGGATGGGGGTTGCACGTCGTTTTGAGTTGTAATGCTTGAACAAGGGCCTTGGAGACGATGTTCTCAGTGCAGCCATTATCAATGAGCAATTCACAGACCTTACCGTTAACAGTACAACGGGTCCGAAAGATTGCATTTCGCTGCGATACAGAGGGTTGTCGTGGAGCGAGTAGGAGGCGTTCCATAACGCACACTACTTGATCCCCTTCATCGGCTGCTAAGTCTTCGAATTCCGCTTCCAATTCAGCAGCGGACAAGTCTTCGGTTTCCTCTGTTTCTCCTTCTACCAGCTGAATCTGAGGTCTCGTGGGACACTCGTTGGACTTGTGACCTACTTGAAAACAACGAAAACATTTCAGTGTCGTTGGCCTGGCGTACGGGTTGTCTCGAGCCGGTAACTTTGGTTTTACAGAGGTCCTCGTATCTAGTGGTGTGGGGGCATTGTGACTAGGCGAGATCTGAGGACTCTGTTGCGGAGGTCTTTGGTCCTGTGGACGGAACCGGGGCTCCATGGGAGAATCTGCGGCTGCCCGTCGATAATTGGTGTTCCGTGGCTGTCGAGACAGTTGGACCTTAGCTCTAAGTGCGAAATTAATAGCCTGGGACAATGTCCATACAGAATTAAGCTCCAGCTTGTCCTGTATGATCTCCCGCAACCCGCTGGTATAGCGGGCGACGAGTTGGGATTCCGACTCCTGAAGATTGTTTCGCGCACTTAATCGATAAAACTCTTCAGTATACTCACTGACAGTTCTACTACCTTGAACACAATTTTGATAACGAACATATAGAAGCTGTTCGTAATCTGTGGGAAGGAAGTGTGCTCGCATCATTTGCTTCATCCGATTCCAGTTCCGTATGTTTCCCTTGCCGCTGCGGAAACGAATCTGCTAGACTTGCATCCACCATGCGCTTGCTCCCCCCTTGAGCCGGCACGCCACATATTTAACTTGTTTTTCGGGAGGGACATCCATATAATCAAAGAATGTTTCCACTGATCTCTCCCAATCCAAGTAATCTTCTATGTGTATCCTTCCCTCAAAAAAGGGAATATCGAGTTTGGCGCGAAATTCGGGTTGTGGCCTATGTCGGAAGTGACCTCTCATGGCGACACGCCGGTGTCCATATTCCTCTTCTTCGGAATCGGAATGCCTCTGTCTCTGAAAAGGTAAAAATAGAAACAGACGAAATGGAACGTGTCACCTGCAGCCATGTGCACCGTTATTCTCAGATATGCTACTCCTGCGTATTGTCGGATGCGCTATCCTGATACAGCATTAGGATACCACATCAGATAGTGTGGCGAGTATTTTTCTGAATTGAGTTGTTCTTCGCTGTTTTGGGCTCTAGCAGCATCTAGAGATTTGGGGAAGCCGGATCTTCCTCTCGTATTGAAGATTCATTGTATCTTGTGTGTTTTTTTTCATCTGTTATCAATACAATCATTCCTCGCCTTTGTTTCCACTTCATTCTTTGTATTTCTGGTTTTGTATTTCAGCTAGAACTGTTTCCTATCAGCTTCTGTCCTAAGTGTTTACTTAAAAAAAATGCAAGCTTTCGCTATGCTGAGATTTCAGAAGAGAAAGTATTTCCTTCGTAACCCCTGTAACCTGGCATTGCTCGGTTTTCTCTCTGCCTGTATTTGTGACTTAACTAGCAAAGTTACAGCTGAAAGGTTTGACAAGAGAACAAATGACCAGCAAACTAGGAGTTGACTTCGTGTGACTTTAGGATATTTTAGGTGACAACATCCATCATCCCTGGCCCTGGGGTTTGTAGTGCGAGCAGTATGAAGTGAAAGGTTAACCTCCTTGAGAACCTTAAAAGTAGTAATAAATATATTGCTTGATTTTAATGGAAAGTGAGCAACCATTGTGCCAAGTTTATCAGGTAGGTTGCATGTACTGATGCCATGAATTTTCTTTCAGGACATTGAATCTGAAGAGCTTTGCGATCACCTCATGGTGCTGACTGATTCTCTTAATAAAGCAAGGGGCCTCATTTATCCCCCATTGAATAAGCAATCAAGATTAGGTGAAAGCCTTTACGGTTTAGCAGATATAGTTGAGAAGGAGCATAAAAGGCTTCTTGCAAGAAAATCTATCATTGAGAAACGCAAGGAAGAACATGAACGGCAGATGCTTGAAAAGGTAAGCTGGATATTCTCCTGAATCTCTGATATGTAATACTTATGTGTAATCTTTAAATACCAGTTCATCGATTTTGTTTTTGTGCTCATCAAAGGAAAGGGAAGAAGAATCGAGAAGGCTAAAACAACAGAAAACAACTGAGGAGGCTGAGCAGAGGCGACTTGCTGCTGAATATACACGCAGAGAGGAGCAGAGAATTCGTAGAGAAATTGAGGAAAGAGAACTTCAAGAAGCTCAGGCATTGCTTCTGCAATCAGAGAAAGGACCTAAGAAGAAGGGTAAAAGGCCTGTGCTCGAGGGGGTAAGTTAAATTCTATGTTATCATGAAAACTCTTGTAAGATTGCTTGCTTTTTACTTAATCATACAACGTTAATTTTCTGGATGATTCTTTTGGTACACGGCATTTTATTTGAAAGTTAAGTATATAGGCTTGTTTGTTATTATCTATGATGCATAGACACGGACACAGGACACGTGAAATTTTGAAAATATAGGACACGGACACGGGTTAGACATGTATTATAGTTTTTTATATTTTAAAAATAGTGTAAAAAAATTAAATAAGTATAATTTTAAAAATAATTTGAAAATAATAATTCATTTAACTAGAATTTGTGTTTAAAATGATTAGTATTAGAATGTAGAGAGTCAGGCATTGATGTCGTTTATCAGTTACCGAGAGATGAGATGAAAATACCTTCACTGTCAAAGAGAAATAAAAATAAGAATATTCAATGAATAAGTGTTAAGTGCGGGCGCTGATTTGATGTTGTGGATAGGAAATAAAAAATTTAGTTTAAATCCCGGCATTCTGCCAAATACAAGAAATTATATTTTGAAAAAAAATTCATAAAATATTTAAGATACGTGTGTCGAACACGCGTGTCCAATATTATTTAATGTTTTTTTAATCAGACATGTTTTCGACACTGTCGTGTTGAATACGTGTCGGACACTGCACGCCTCTTTGAGGAGAAGTGTTGGTGCATCATAGGTTATTATCTGTTGGCCTACTTGGTTTGTCTTACCCTCTGCTTCTGTCCTTGTTGCGGAGCTTGGATTCCTGCCCACGTTTCATGCTGTTGTTTCCTTTTGTCTAGTGAAAAAAACTTAGGCTTTGTTTGGGACAGCTTTCTTACTACTTCTTAAAGCAGCTTTTCATTACAAAAATTAATTTTTTACTAGAAAGCTGCTTTAAGAAGCAGTAAGAAAGCCGTCCCAAATGAAGTCTTAGTGAATGGTGCATCCTTCATCACACTTGCTGGTCTATTATGGTATCAATTCTTGTAGCTGGTTTAGTTACATGCTTTTGCAGTTTTTTACCCCTTGATAAAAAACAGAGAGGTCCTTTACCATGTGCCAATGTCATTGCTCGTGTTTCTACAGAGAGGGCCTTTACCGGAGTAATCCCGGCATTTTCGATTTTACTTGAGATATCTATTACTTTTCAGTACTTTTTACACTTTCAGACTCCTTTACTTACAATTAAATGATTGATTTTTGCATTTATTATGAGTTATCATTTTCTTCCAGGAGAAGGTTACAAAACAGGCTCTTATTGAGATGGCTTTGAGTGAACAACTCAAGGAACGTCAAGAAATGGAGAAGAAACTGCAGAGGCTTGCAAAAACTATGGATTACATGGAAAGAGCAAAGAGGGAGGAGGAGGCTCCTCTTATTGAGCAGGCTTTTGATCAGCGTTTGGAGGAGGAAAAACAAATTCATGAACTCGAACAACTGGTTTGATTTTGAAATTTCAGTCCCGGAGCAAGATTTTCACTTAGTTTTTTTGTTTAGAACTTGCCTATTGAATCCGTCATTCTATTTTTGCAGAAAGAGATCGAGCTCAGTAGGCAGCATCACGCTGGAGATATCCAAGAAAAGAATAGGCTAGCTCGGATTTTAGACAACAAGGTTTTGTTCATGATGTCAAGCCTTCTCTTATATCAGCCTTTTAATTAATTCTTTTGTTTTTTTTTGCTTTTATGTTAAGAAAGGTAGATTAAAGAGTCGCCTTAGATGGTTTGGTCACATTAAACGGAGGCCTTCTGATGACTCGGTTAGGAAAGTTGAGATTTTAGATTTGCCTTATGTTAAGAAAGGCAGAGGTAGACCTAAAAAAATTAGTTATAAAATATTAGAAATGATCTTTCTTTATTAGATTTAAATAAGAATTTGACTTTTAACATGACACAATGACGAAAAGGATTCATGTGGCCGACCCCACGTAGTGGGACAAAGGCTTGTTATTGTTGTTGTTGTTTTATGAGAACTAGTTTACCTTACACTACCTATGCTGATCTTTCTATAACCAGAGAAGATCAATGTCATGAAAAGTCACATACATTGCTTGTTTTGCTTGAGTTCATTGGCTAGTCCGGAGCAAAATTTATAGATTATCCATGATAGCTGCTTTTAATTCTATTTATTTAAAATGTTTTTCGTTGTTTCAATAAGTATGTGAAAAAATTTGTTTTTTTGAGTATTTTGTTAAGGTGAAGTTATCAACTTCTATTCTTGTTAAAAGTTGACTCAATTGGATTTGGCTTCTTCGAATAATCCAGCAGGCCTTAGTTGTTGATTTCTTTCCTATACAGGTTATTTTCCAGAGAAGAATAGAAGGTCGTCGTGAGGCAGAATACACACGCCTGAAAGAAGAAAGAGAGTATCGTATCAACCAACAGAAAGCAATGAGAGAACGTGATATAGAGATGAAGCGGAAGCTTCTCTACTACATTAAAACCGAGGAAGAGAGGCTGAGCAAGATTCAAGCAGAGGAAGAAGCTCGAAAGCGTGAAGGTACAGTTTTAGATGCCAATTTATTCAGTATCAATTCTTTCCTTTTGCAAACAATTTCATGATTTCATATGATAGATTCGCTTGAAGAATATACTAAAATATTGTATGAAGGAATTGTGATTTTGTTGTAGATTTTTTACCTTGCTAGAACTTTTCTGAATCCTTTATTCCATACTTCAGAAGAAGAAAGACGGAAGAAGGAAGAAGCTGAGCGTAAGGCAAAACTTGATGAAATTGCAGAAAAGCAGAGGCAAAGAGAGGAGGAGTTGGAAGAGAAGGAGAGGTTGAGAAAGGAAGCCTTACGTGGAAGGAATTTAGATCCTTTGCCAAGGCCAGCTGACTCTGGTACTGGTCTGCGTTCTGTGGAGCCTCCTCCTGCTGCTGCTGCTGCAGCAGCTGCGGCGCCGCCATCTGCTGGTAAGTATGTCCCCCGGTTTCGCCGTGAGGGCGCAGCAGCTCCTCCGGCCGAACCTGATAAGCGGCACGGGCATGATGATCGTCCTGCACAGACTAGCGACAGATGGCGGAGTGATGATCGTGATCGTCGATCCTCATTCACTGGATCAAGATTACCTTCCTCGTCTACTTCTTGGTCGTCATCGAGGACACGGGGTTGATGCGTATTGCATGGTGAACTGCTGATCAAATCTGGGGCTAAACTTTATTTGCTGTGCTCTCAGTTTTACAGCTACTGCTGGATGGATCAGGCATGGTGCATTTTGCTGAAACACCAGAGAAAATTTTGAGAATTTCTGCTGCCCTTGATCCGTTTCCTGTGTAATTTTGTTTCATTTGATTTCTAAGAGTTATAAGGGCAACATTCTTGATTAGTTATCCTTGGAGTGTGGGAAATGGACAGAAGATTATAATTATTTTTGCGGTTTTATTGGGACTGGGCAAGTTTAATCTCAAATTCACATAGAACTTAACTGTGTTCTATGTGAATTTAAACGTTTTTAACGTTATGAATGTTGATTTTAGGAGTTATGAAGATGGACTATTTGTTATCAAATCACAATAGAATCTTCGTTCAGGCTCTCATCAACAAGTTTAGCTCACCTTACGATATGCCATTGTGATAATATATAGAGGATTTCCTAGTGATGGACTGCCATTTAGCCAGCATAAGCTATTATATAGAGGAGTTGTTAAAGGAATACGGCTTGACAATTTGTTTAAAGTATGCTCTGCAATCGAAGTTATTTTTCATTTTTTAATTTTATTGCTTGATGCAAGATGTCATATTCTTCATATTAATCATGTCCAAAAGGATGGTAAAGAGATTTAGGCTTTGTTTGGGAAGACTTTCTTATTGCTTTTTAAAGGAGTTTTTTAGAATAAAAATTTTAATTTTTGTATTAAAAAGTTGTTTTAAGAAGCAATAAAAAACCGATTGTGTTTGGATAAAAACATTTTAATATAAAAATCATATATATAAGAATAAAGATATTATAAAATATAATAATTATAAGATAATCAAATTTATGAGTTAAATAATGAGGTTATAAGAGAGCAAAAAAATTGAGAAAATTGATGTAATATCACATCAATTTTGGACAAATTTGAACAAAAAATTTATTTTCCCATAAAAATAATTCTGTTATGAAAACTATCTTTCTTGTTAAGACAATTCTTTAAAAATTATAAATAATAGATAAAGTTTCATATTATTTATATTGATTTTAAGGAGGAACATTTAAATAGTAAGAGAATTGATTTATTGTGCACTAAAAAATGTGCTAAAAATATATTTTCAAATAATATGGTTCATCTTATCGAGGCATTCAGTTAGACAATAAGTTGGTTGAAATTAAAGTTCTGATAGTCCTAAATTTAGGTTTCGTTTGAGACCGACTTTCATTTTACTTTTTAAAACAGCTTTCAAGTACAAAAATTTTAATTTTTTAATAAAAAAAAGCTGCTTTATGCTGATTTGCATGAGGCTATAAGGAATAGGCTATTCTTCTTTACTTCGCAACTAAGAAGTACAAAAATAAGTTGTGAATTTATACTCCAAAATTTTTGAATTGAGCATTAAGTCAGGCCAATGAAAAACAAGAAGCTCAACGTAGCAATAAGAAAAAAAAATGTATATAGTACAAGGCAAAACAATGATCACAAGGATGGATACCTTCTCATCAATTCAGACCTCGATGGTGCTAAATTTTCTGTCTGAGAACGTGGCGTAGCTGAGTCTTGTGGCTCTCCATCCTTGCTTCCAACAGCTTTGCTTTTAAGCTCTGCTTCTGCGAAGCTCGCGGCCACTCAATGCATCCCTTTATCCCACGGGCTAATTGAGGATTCACAGATTCCGGCGAACTCCACTGATCTATCCTCGGCGGCGACATTCTTCCATCAGAAAGCCTTCCATTTAACAATTCAACTGAGCTTTTCTTGAGGATTTCGCCATTATTCGGACATGAAGATCTCCACAGCCTAGTTATGGAGGATCCCTTCTTCAGAGAATAAACCTCACTAATCTCATTCTGTTCTTCACAATTGTCTCTGCTTTTTCGACCGTCCGTTCCACTCACAGATGCATTGTTTTCTTCACACCTTGCATTCACTGAAGGCTCGCTGCCTCCAGGAGAATTGCTCAATTCCTGTTCTTCATCAGGACTAAGAGTTTCCCAATCACTATCTTCTTCTGTATCTCCGTCGGAATATCTTCTTGTAGGTTTCTCTAAAAAGACATCAGTTGCGGGACTTACAGAATGTACGTTAGAGTCACGACTTGCAGGGCTATAGGCGTAACAAAGTTCAATGTCCCTCTCATTGGTTTCTTCTTTTGGCTGAAGTTCTTCAAAGACAGCAAATATGTCCTCAGAAACAGGTGGAGGTTGGTAGCTGAACTCCTTCATTTCTTCAACGTTGACCAAATCTATGGCTTCTTTGAGGAGCTTTGCTTGTCTAATATGTGATTTTTCCGGACTTTTATTAGTTTGGGTTCTTAAGAAAGCTTCTAGTTCAGCTTGCAAGTTGCTCAATTTTGAATACTTATCCTCAAGAGCCAGTTTTGCATCTAATAGTTTCATTTGAACCCTCTCCTCACGCCAGACCTCGGCCATTTGCAACATCTTTCTCTCCTCCTCCACTTCCTCTCGGATCTTCATGGAGTCCCTCTTCAAAGCTTCAACCTCAGCTTTGTCTTCTCCAATCTCCTTTGCTAGCTCTTCGCAAACCTCTTCCATGAGCTCCCTTCCTTTCATTTCCTTCTCATAGTCTTGCATGAGCCGCTTTGCAGACAACTTGGCCTCTGCAAGCTCATTCACCAACTTGGAGTTGACAATTTCACCCCGATGACGGTTTTTTCTCTCCCTGCTCAGATCACTCTTCATGGAATCTATTATAGCCCGAACCTTCTCATGCTCTCTACTGCGCCATGAAGCCTTCTCTTCTGCAAGCTTTCTCAAGAAACGATCCAGCTTTTTTTTTACTAATTGCCGCTCTGCCTCAAGTTCATAGATCCGAGATTGAGCCCCTTTAAGCTCTGCTTGAAGTGAAGAAATCATGGAAGCAGTTGAGACCTGTTGACCTTCAAGAAGCTTCAGCTGGTTAAAGATTTGGAAAACCTCCTCAGACGTCCTCGGGCACCCAGCATCCCACTTTGTAGCCCTCTCCATTGCATGATTAGGCAATACAGAAGAAGCAAGCTGAATAAAGCCATATCACATAAAATTGAATAAACAATTAATAAAAAAAAAAGAAATCAAATGGAGATAAAAAGCTAGAAAATATCAATGATGAACATGAAGTTCAGATTACTTTATGAGGAATAGAACTTGAAAGCCCATTATTTAGACTAAAATGCAGATTTGCATTGTTGTCATTGCAGGCATGTGGAGACTGTAAATTTCCACGAACATGCTGCGGAGAAAGAAATTTAACTGTCAGAAGAAAATCGTATCAATTACTAATCAAATGAATAATCATCACTGAGAAAGAAAGCATTCATTACTTTTATTCAGGCGAATATAATTAGTTATTTCCATAA
Source organism: Dendrobium catenatum (assembly GCF_001605985.2). NCBI lineage: Eukaryota > Viridiplantae > Streptophyta > Magnoliopsida > Asparagales > Orchidaceae > Dendrobium > Dendrobium catenatum. The sequence continues at coordinate 37,885 of NW_021430753.1, forward strand.
AGAATAAATGGAGTTATTTGAGCTTTCATCGGGCAATGAATGAGACTAAATAAGTAAAAATTAGAAAAGACGAACGATTTAAAATTAATAAAAGGGAGATTTAGTATAATTCCCATCTATGCATTGATCAAGACATACCCAAATTGTGTAACTACCCAAAATATGAAACGTATTTTAAAATGAAATATTTGAATTTTTGTTTGAATTGGAGCGTTGCGGCGCTCATCTTGAGAGCATAACGGCATCAGAAATCATCGCTGCAGAGGTGAAGCCTCTATTTCTATAGTAAATCTTGATTCAACATGCAACGCTGCGGCTTTGGATCTGAGCTTTGCGACGCTAGGTTTGAGTGCTGCGGTGGCCACTAACAGCATTATATATATATATATATAGTTCTAATTATGTATGCCATCACCACTCACCCTCCCTCACTCTCTTTGCTTGGTCGGGAAGTAATTGAAGAGGGGAGATGAAGAGAAGGGAGAAATTCATTCGGGGTATTTACATGATATTACATTAAACTGATTGATAGATAGAACTAAAATCATATTAATATTGATATAACTTAACATAGCATACTGACATGACTAATTGAATGATAGTCCTCTTTATCAATTTTTCTTATAATTTGATAGATCTCTTTTGATTTTATTGATCATTTTTATTTTATTCTTTATTTTAGAAATTTTCTATTATGTACATTAGTTGATGATTGATATTAGTTAGAATAAGAGAAAGCATATTGAATTCTTTGTCTTGCATTGAAGTTAGTGGTATGTTTTGATTATTTGTTGAACTTTTATGCTCTTTATGCAGTTTTATATGATTTCAAGTAAAGATAAGGAGCCTACACCATGAGGCTAGATAGTGATGATTGATTTGGTTTTATTTAGGTTATCTAATTTATATATATTCTTTTATAGAAAGTGATGGCTATTATATACATTTTTGAATTTTGGTGCTTGTAGTAGAATGTAAATTTGACAGTAATCATATAATTATATTTTTCTACTATTTAGTTATTTATTTTAATGCAATTAATTAGCTCTAGGTGTTAAATTGATCTAGTTGTAAATAATTAATCATTGATTGTTAAAGAAAAGATAATAAAGAGAGAAAAAAAAGAAATTCTTCCACTTTAGATCATGGGGAGTGACAAATTGGCTACTGTTTTTCTTCTACATATGATACTTCATCATATTGATTTCATATATGTAAATGCTTGAACAATTTGACAAGCCCTCATGCATGCGAAAATGTTTTTTGAAGAATTTTACTCACTAGACGATCGTTTGCATGATCCTTGATCCTCTGCACGATCAAGTGTAAAGGTCTATATGACCAAATAAATAATGGCATAATATTCTTAGGATTGCCCTATATGATTGGACTTTCTTGCATTGTGTGGCAACCATTTTGCTACTCAATTTCATCATATGATTGTATACTCCATGAACTTTGTTATGCATATATATATATATATATATATATATATATATTTTGAAGGCGTTGTATCAAAGCAGACATTGGCTACTTATTAGACTTTTCTTCCTCATACTTTTTTCTCTTCCATATTCTAGAAACCTTATACACTGCTTTTAAATCCCTTGGATGGTTATCTTCCTTCTTGGTTTATTTGGAGAGGGAGTGATGGTGTTCAACAAACCTTTGGTGAGATTAATGGCTATAAGGATCTTTGGTTTAATGTTTAAAGAAGGATTATATAATTTATGGTGGACTTGTGAGGGGTTTAAAGGAGTGTGCTAAAAGGAATGCCAAGACTACTCCAGTTTGGACTAATTTGAAAGATCATTTATGGTGTGGGTTTTATATATGAGATAATTGGCTTGAAATGATGATGTAGGTTACATATCACGTGAACTTTCAATCTGGAGTTGATGGTGAATTTTAATGGAATTTAAGGGAATGTCGAGGTATAGGGAACAATACTAGGTTCTAATATTTGCTAGTTTAGCTGAGAGCTATATGAAAGAGTTCAAAATGATTTTTATGGGTTGGGTTATTGGTTTGTTGGTATTGGAGGATGCTTATGAAAAGTATGAAGTGGTGTGAAGTGTTTAGTGCAGGCGGTAGAGAGGAGTGATGAATAGCTTAAGGGACACAAATATAATTACTCATTCTTATTAAAAAAAAGAAACACACACTTGAGACCGCAAGCACCAAATAGATGGAGAACATTTCTCCAATAAAATAGCTTATTCAAAAATTAAAAATTACAATGTATATCAACCTATATTTATAAGCATTACAAGACTCTTGGGTAACTACTTTGAAAAGAAATAATGGAGTGAAAAAAAAAAGGAAAGAAAAAGAGGGTAGGTGGTCATTACTAAGGAGGAGTTCCAACCATTTATTTTCAATACTTTCATTCATTATCAACACCATGTCATGAGCTGCCATACAAGTCCTTAAAAAGAAAATAAAAATTATAAATCCCAGAAACATATAAACTTTAAAATACTATCTAAAACCAAAATATCAAAAATAATCCCGACCATTTATGATTAGACTTTATAATTGGGCACTTTCTTTAATTTTATTCTTGGGCTTCAGCCTTAACTCTTGTAATAGAGTTTTTTACTTGATTGTCTTCATCCATATGATGAGCCACATCAAGGAGAGAGGAAGAGATAGAGAGAGAGAGAGAGAGAGAATATGTAGGAAGTTAATTTGGGAGTTGAGTTCTTGGAGTTTTAGTTTGTGTCGAGGTAGAAAAATGATTCTATTGTAGGAAACAATGTTTTTATTCCTCACATGTATTTTCTTGTCACTTTCATGAAGCAATTGATGAAATATGATTTTGACAAATTTATCATGGATTTCACAAATAAAATTATGATATTACCATTGTTCATAAGTATTTTTATCTGATGTTTGTGAGAGATTGATATGTTACATGTCTTCCCACCATAATTGATCCATTTATTTGTTCTCAATCATGTGAAACCCTGATAGGATTGATCCATGTTACATGATCTACACATGCTTGTATACTCTATGATGTATCAGTGTATCACATACGATCCAACATGTTTCGCCTGTAATCCTAAATAATTCTCTGCATGGTTCAAACATTTAGCATATAAATGATCATATGACGGACACGAATATTACAGGCTCTATGTGATGCATGAATGATTCCTACATACATCCATAATTATGACATCTTGATGTTACGTGATTTCATATGATATGTATGAGATTATGAAAATGATAGCAATGCTATATGAATGGTTATAGAAAGAAGACCCACAGATTGACTTATACAAAAGTCGCACAATAAAAGGGCGAGTTGATTGCCTTAATAATAAATTGAATATGGCAGATTTTGTCATTGATAGTTTGATACTGATCTGGAATATGAGGATGGAAAAGTACCATGCATTTAGCATGGGTGCTGCATGCCATTAACTAATGGGTATGCTAATATTTAGGTACTACACTGATTGACAAGCACACCGATGAGCAACAAGTTGACAAAACTTGGTATTAAGGAAGTTAATTGGGTGATTGCATTTACAATACTGATATTATTCCTAACAATGGGTGATTGCTCATCTATTGATTGCTTTGGAATGCTAAGTCAATTATTTATTTACGTTAAATATGGAATGATAAGATTGACTATGATACTAATGTGGTATGTTTCTTTACATAGCTACAATTGATTCCAAGTGATATAACATGTTTATGTTCTATGTGCATGCTTGCAATTGACGATGCATAGTAATATTAATTGACATACATGTTACATGATTTATTGGATATCTAGACCTAGCAAGTTGTACTGATATCATTGCTAGCATGCATATCATTTCTTTTGTGTATTGAATTATGGTACATTTCCATCGACCCACTTGACTAATTGCCCACAATATGTATGCTTGCATGTGTCCTCACTTTTAAGGAAGGGTAATAACCCTAAGAAGTAGAAGTTGAATCTAAAAATTATTGGATAATATGTTGATGTATATGCTTCGTTTTGTAATCATAATTTGTCGCATATGTTATGATGATGTACATGAAAAATGGTCATGATTATTCTATAATTCTTTTTGGATTGTAAATAGAGCAATTGACACAAATGAAAAGATTGTTTCTTTTATTTGTTGTATGCTAATCAATAATGTTTTAGTTGGATCTGTGTGCATGTGAATAGAAATATGATCTTATCCCATTGATTTTGGTTTTCAGGTAAACTATGTTATGAAATATATGAACAACATATGTATTGCATAACTAAATAATATTCTCCACATCTACTGCATCCTGGATAATTGTGATTCAGTACAATATAGCAATTACATTGGATTGGGGTGATATGTAATTTTAGTGGTTATAATATTGATACAAAGGAGATGGATTTAAGCATACTGGATTCAATGTTTAAAATTGCGTATTCGGGTATTGAGGCGTTTTTCATTAGTGAGGCGAGGCGTAAGCCTCAAGGCGTTTTGAGGCGTAAGCCTCAAAATCAATAGATTGCGTAAACATAAAATTATAAATTTATTATATACTAATGAGTAAATATTATAAAACATAAAAAAACATAAGATATGAAGTGAAATCAAAATATTTCAATAATAAGACAACATAAAATATAGTTCAACTCAAAATTCTATCTTTCAGAAATCCCAATATTCTTTTCATTAACATATAATTCCGATTTCAAAAAATAAATAGCAATGACATATCACATAATAACTCATAAGCCATCAGCACTGTCATCACTAAGGGGTTCTTCATTTGAATCATCATTATGGTGAACTGCTCTCTCCCCTTCCTCCTCTCCTATAAAGTCTAATGTCGGGCATTTACTTCAAGATTTATCTAAATTTTAATATATATCGTGTGAGGTGTAAGCCTCATGCCAGTGAGGCGAGGCGGGCCTCAACCAAGTTGAGGCGCAAGCCTTATAAAAAAACTCGAGGCGTAAGCATCGAGGCGTTTTTTACTGGAATTGCGCAAAGGCGGGCCTCAAGGCGAGCCTCATATTGCGCAATTTTAAACCATGACTGGATTTATAATCTATTGCATAGATTATTGTGGATATATTTTCTAGAATTAAAACTGGATGACTAAAATGGAGATGCCCTGGGAATATTAGGTGATAAGAAGATACTATTGAGACTAGGAGTGCATTTGTGATAGCTTTTTCATAACTTTACTTTATAGACCATCATTATGCTTTGTTTGACTTTAGATTTGTAGCCATCCCAAATAAAAATAAACTTTATAAAATTACAATCAAGTAGGGAAATGTTGTATAAATTTGAGTATTGGACAATACAAAATTAGTTGATACTTAAGCTTAAAATGAAAAAAAAAAAGAGAATGTGAAAAAATTTCAATTGATAAATCATTAATGATTAAGTTAGAAGAATAGTTTGAACAAAATACATTGAAGATTAAGAAAATTGAAAATAGAGTTATTGCGGATTAGAATATACGCGGCGATAGAGTTAGAAAGTTCACGTCTCAACGTTGTACGGATATCCAGCACACAAGCAGAAGATGAAAGAACACTAGGATTTTTATGTGGAAAACCTTGCGCCCAGTTGAAAAAGTTTCACTAGTGTTTGTTTGAAATACAAGAAGCTGACTCGTCCTTAAAATTTAGGACGATCAGATTACAATAAATCTCTTCAGGATTGAAAATCAGTTACAACGTCAAACAGAGTTCCGACGTCACTCGAAGATTGGGCTGAATTTTGGCGTCCTTCAGAGGTTGGGTAGAATTCCGACATCGTTCGAAAATTGGGTGGAATTCCGGCGTCGAGTAGAATTCTAGCGTCACTTGAGCGTCTGACAGAATTCCAGCGACGTTCGGAAGTTAGGCAGAATTCCGGCGTCGGGCAGAACTCTGACGGTGGTCGATGAGGAGTTATTCCCTCCTATCCTTCTCTTCTCCTTCTCTTCTTCTTCTTGCTTGGGTCCCCTCTCATGAGAAATGAAGGGTCTATTTATAGATATTATGGAGTGACATAGCTTGTAAATAGGTGTGAGATCAGGGGTAAATAGGGAGTGGTCGAATGGACAGACGATATTGAATCCCTTTATCGTGCACCATTCGTCAGACATTTGAAGGTCTTAATGATGTCAGAATTCCGCGATCTTGGGCTCGTTGGATTCGTCTCGCCGAGCCGCTCGATTAGACTATAAGAACGTTATATTTGGAAACCGTTTGGTAACTCAAATTATGGTTTGAACTTTCCAACAACACTTCAGGTGCTTGATTTGGACTCATTTGGGCTCGGATTGAGTCGAATTTGGTGTCGTTGAGTTCGTATTTCCGAGATGCTCAGTTTGGTTGTAAGTTAGCTGAAATCGGATCTCAGGTGATCCCAGATTTGATTTTTGAAGTTTCCGGCTCAATTTGCCTCAAGATCCGTGCCCGATCAAGATAGTTTTTTGAGGATATATCAAGAGTTAGGTGGCCTATACATGTAAAATTAAGGGTATAAAATGCTTTAACCAAATGAGTAGATAAAATTTATGCTAAAAAGATTAATTAGAAAAATGAGTAGACCTACAGTCCGAGGTTTGCGGGATATCCGGAATTTTGGGCAGCAGCTCGATGGATACAAGGTATGCAGATTTTTGATCTTTTGGTCTTTACATAGAGGTCAACATCAAGATGATTTGTGAAGAAAAAGAATTAACATATTAGACAATATTTAATAAGAAAAGAATTTAAAAAAAAAAGAGGGTCTATTAAGCCGACCCCAAATAATTGGGATGAAGCTAACGATGATGATCTAACAAAGAATAGGGCAAAGAAGAATAATTAAATCCATAAAGCAACACCAAATAGTTGGGATTAGGGTAATGATGGTGATATCTAAAGAAGAGTGGGACAGTTACTGTGCGAAAGAAATAATTTAACTCGATGGGAAATCTTAGATCTCATTGTGGGCATAAACCTAGTTTGCTCGGGGCAGAGAAAACTTGCAGCCCGCCCCATAAGAGAAGAAAGGTGCAGCGGGCGATCATTGGTATTGGTGACTCTGAGCTTCTTCCTCTTAGTCCGAATTCTGATTTCAATGCTCCGCACCTTGCCTTTCAAAGAATCCCAGGTTTGAACCAGATTGATGAATAAGAACTTTCTGACATGAGATTTGGTCATGATTTAACAAATGGATGTACTGTAAATGGAAGGAGCACAAAATGCTCGTTGATTTCAGAAGATAGGTACTCGCTTGATACATCCTTCATAACTTAAAATACTTGTCAGGGAACAATTATTAGACAAATGTTAACACGGTTGGGTTAAATGATATCTCAGTTTAATCAATGAGGTTAAAAATACAGACATATTCCAGTAACAAACTACGCATCATGGTTAAAAATTCCCAGCAAAGCAAACTAGATGAAAGTTGGATTGCTTCCTTGTTCAATCCATCAACAAAAGGCTACTTCGTTCCCTGATTGCGAAATAAAGAAAGGGGGAATATTGGGGGATTTAAAAAAAAAAAAATTTCGAAGAGAAAATATGACAAAAATTTCAACATTTTCACCGCCATTTCAAACAAGAATCCAGATCCATACAAAGCCCTAAAGACTAAAGGCTATAAAATTTAAAGTTAAGGTGGAATGTCTCAGTGGTCCTACCTCAAAACCTAGTAAAGTACCACTCGCCTCCCTTCCACTACCTCTGCTCAAGGTAACCTCCTTGAGCTGCAAATGCCAGATCCCAGCAGCTAGTTTCCTCGCCGAAACGGCTTCCTTTTCCCTTCCGCGAGCACTCCTGGCCTTCCGAGGCGTGTTACCTCCGGCTTCAGACAGGGGCCTACAGGAACAATCCTCCTCTTCGAACTTCCATCGCAAAAGAGGCGTCCCTGGGCCACTCCTTCCACTTGCCAAAGGGCCATCCGTCCTCCGGCCGGCGCTGGAACGGGGAAAGCTATGCTTCCTAATCCGCCTGCGGGGCTGAAGCGGTCTGGCCGGGTGGAGATGCGAGTCCGGTCGGCGAGCTACGAATTTAGCAGATACGTTTAACGGAGACTTCACCTGCGGATGGATCACAGTAGCCGGTCCCGGCATCGTCTAAGATTTCCCGCGAACTCTACCCGGCATTGAGAGAGAGAGAGAGAGAGAAAAAATTATTGAAGAATTTCATGTATATTTTAGAATCTTAATTATTTATAAAAATAATTGTTTTTATTTCTATTTATTAGGTTTTATAAAAAGTTTATATAGGATGAGAAGACTAAGAAGATAAATTCTTATACATATTATTGCAACATTAATTATTATTAATTAATGCTATTTATATTAAATTTATATAACAATTACATAAAACAAACGCTTTGAGATGAAGTTAAACTAACTAACCTTATAGGGCCAAGGCTTCACAAATATCAACTAAGGCTTCATTTGTGATAGCTTTCTTACTGTTCGGTACTGAACTTCGGGCAGAACTAAGGGCGTAGCTTCCCCTCTAGTTTCTTAAAGAAGCTTTTTAGTATAAAAAAATTAATTTTTATATTAAAAAATTATTTTAAGAAGAAATAAAAAAAATATCCCAAACGAGCCTAAGTCTAAATGCTCAAAATACTTGCTGCTAATGATGAAGTAAAAATATTTTTTCAGGATGAGATTAAACTACTATCTCCTTCAAAGCCAAAGAGATCCACAAATATAAATCAAGGCAAAATGCCCTAAAATGCCTACAATTTTTTACTATCCTAGTCGAGATCAAACTAGCACTCCAATCAAATTCCTTATTTCTAATTCAAAGATTCCTTATTGAAGAGGATTCTAGCTCATTGATCTAATAAACTCTCAAGACACACATCCAATGAGTCATCACCCAAATATTTTTAACTTCAATCTTTGATAAATTAGTAGGTTCTTACTACACAAGGGAGCATTTTAGCCAATAGATATTATATAATAAAACTATAAATATCCCAATTTTTGTTTAATAGTATATCCCAATAGGGGATGATCATATGTTCAATTTATCTCTTTCAACTTGGGTTCCATGAGGCGGACCTTGGAAAATTTTGAAATACGAAGGAGGAATTCATAGTTCTTCCAGACGTAGAGCTTGCAGGACTTTGAAACCAAATACATTACCAACAATGAAAGTAAACATGTTAGTAATAATGTTTTTAGTTAGTAGCCTACCTACATCACCTTATAGATTTCCATAACATAGGGGGTGTTTTAGCCAATAATAAATGCTCAAAGAACTCATAGTGTTCATGATACGAAGACATTAGTTAGGCTCCAAGTCACTACTATCCAAAGTCTGACTAGTAGGGTAGAGACTACTAGTATAACACAAGATTAAAGGATATCTCTGAATAGAAATATAAATGCTAATCAAATTTGGCATCACGAGTAAGAATACTATATCAATTAGATTGCAAAAATAGTCCCAATGAGAGTAATACAAAGGTTTTCTTAATTGGGCGGCGACCCTATGAGACTATGAGCTATAAAAAATATTGTTCATACTATTTTTGAGATGATAATTTGAAGTGTTAGATAATAAAAATATAAAAAGCATTGTGTAAAATTTTACTTTTTAAGAGCTACTATTAACCTAAATGTATGCACATATAATTTTTTATATAATAATTAGATGTTCAATTATTTCAAATGATAATAATTTTTTTGTGTATAATATTTTATATTACATTAATTAAATAATAATTTCTTAATTAATATAATAAGAATTTAAATAAAAATGATTTTTCAATAAACATTTAAAATTTTCAACAATAATACTTTTTTTTTAACTTTAAACAACCAAATGGTGGGAAATGAAGCATTATTCTTTATCACGGATTACTTTTTAAATCTGGCGGTGAGGAAAGGACGAAGACAGGGCGCAGTATTAGATTTGGAATCCAGTGGGGATATTTTCGGAATTTGCTTAAATGGGCCCTTTCCTAATCACGTGCCATGGGTGCCCAACTGAATGTTAGCTGTTTTTCAGAAACAGGAAACAGGATTATAAGCCAATGAATATTAAGGCCTGCTTGTTTGTGTGCGTATGCATCTTCCAAGCCGGGAATCGCTGGGGAGGTATCCGAGGTGGTGCACGAGGGATATGGGAGCCCGGAATTTTTTAGTGCCACGTCGGCACCGCCAATGCAGATAGTAGGCGGGGCCCGCTTCATTAAAAGAGTTGTTTAATACATAGTGAATTGAATGTGAAACAGTGAAAGGCAAATAATATAAAAAAAAATTTGTGAAGATTTCTAATTTGTTAGTTTGTGCTGAGATTAATTTAAGCCTAATTCCCGAAGCTCTTAGCTGATATAAGCTTAGTTTGGGACAGTTTTTTTTTATTATTTTATAAAATAACTTTTTAGTATACTAACAAATTTTGAATTATAAAATTCATCAAAAAAATTATCTTTATCGGGCACGAATCTCAATGCAAAATCAAGTTAGAAACTTCCAAAATTAAAATTGGGACCTTCCGAACTCTGATTTCAGTAAACTTATAGTCAAACATAATGTCTCGGAAATACGAACCCAACAACACCAAATTCGACTCAATCTGAGCCCAAATGAGTCTAAATCAAGGACCCAAAACACTGTTGGAAGCTTCAAACCACAATTTGGATTTTCAAACGGTTTCCAAACATAACGTGCTGATAATCGAATCGAGCGGCTCGACGAGACAAATCCAACGAGCCCAATATCGCCGAATTCTAACATCACTAAGACCTTCAAATGTCCGATGAACGGTCCACGATTAAGGGATTCAATATCAGTCGTCCATCCAACCGCTCCCCATTAACCCTGCATCTTTTACCTATTTACGGGTCATGCCACTTCATAAATATATAAATAGACCCCTCATTTCTCTTGAAGTGGGCTCCAAGCAAGAAGAGAAGAAGAGAAGAGAAGGAAGAAGCTTCTCCTCGACCACCGCTTGAGTTCCGCCGGACTACCACATGACGTCGTTGCTCCGCCGGACCACCTCCTGACGTCGTTGCTCCGCCGGACCACCACTTGAGGCCCTCACCTCTGCCGCATAACCACTGGAGGCCCTCACCTCCACCGGACTACCGCCTGACGTCGTTGCTCCGCTGCACCACCACTTGAGGCCCTTCACCTTCGTCGGACCACCACTGGAGGCCCTCACCTCCGCCTAACCACCGCATGACGTCGTTGCTCCGTTGGACCACCACTTGAGGCCCTGAGCTCCGTCGGACCACCACTTGAAGCACTGAGCTATGTCGAACCACCACTTGAGGTCCGGACTTCTGCCGGACCACCACCTGAGGCCCGGACTTCTGCCGAACCACTACTTGAGGCCCAGACTTCTCCCAGACCAACACATGAGGCCCGAACTTATGTCGGACCACCACTTGACGCCCAGACTTCCGTCGGACTACCACCTGAGGCCCAGACTTCCGCCGGACCACCACCTGAGGCCTGGACTTCCACCGGACCACCACATGATGCTCGAACTTCTACCGGACCACCACTTGAGGCCTGAACTTCTGCCGAACCACCACCCGAGGCCCAAACTTCTGTCAGGCCACCACATGATGCCCAGAGTTCTACTAGAGTACTGACCTACTACAACGACCTTTCAGACCCCTATCTCCTGTCGACTATGATTCTTCTGACCTCTGTCCCCTTTTATGGTTCTTCCGACCTCCATCACCAGACAACGATCTTTTTGACCTCTATCTCCTATCGTTTACGGTCCTTTTGACCTCCATCGTCTACTATGATCCTTCCGACCTCCATCACCAGACAACGGTCTTTCTGACCCATGTCTCATGTCGACTACGGTCTTTCCGACCTCCGTCGCCTACTATGGTCCTTCTGATCTCCATCACCAGACAATGATCTTTTTGACCCCGATCTCCTACAAACTACAGTCTTTTGGACCTCTCTCTCTCCTGCTGACTACAGTCCTTCCGACCTCAATCACCTACTATGATCCTTCAGACCTCCATTACCAGATAACAGTCTTTTTGACCTCTATCCTATCAACTATGATCATGCCGACCAAACAAACATATATTTATTGTAACTCCCACCATGTAATGCGCTCTATATGATGTATACTTGTACCATTAAGCTAAGGTCTTCTCTAAAGGAAGGGCCTCATTTGTAATCGACTGCAAATACTAGTTGATTCATTCAAACTAGGCTATGCCTCGTAGTTTTTTTCCCTTTTTAGGGGTTTTCATGTAAAAACTCTGATGTCTCTTATGAACGCTACACTCTCTCTCTTATCTGATTGTGTGCTAGATCTTCTTACAATGTTAAGATGTTAAACTATATATTTATCTACCACCACGAATACTCTAGGACACAACAAAATTATTTTTGAAAGCATTAAAAAAAGCTTTTCGAAATGAAGCAAGAATTTATGCCAAAATATTTCTACAGTTATAATAATGCAATAATAATTGTAATGTTTAATTTTTTGATTAATTTTAATCAAATTAAGAAATTGATTTAAAAATTATATTATTGTGTCCTGAAACATTCGCGGCAGTAGAAAGATAAAGAGTTTAGTCACACATAGATAAGAGAGAATAGGGTGTGAAAGTAATAAGACAAACATTTTTATGAGGAAAACCTTGAAATGGAAAAAAAAAAACCACGAGGGTTGGACTAGTTAAAAATGATTCCAATAGTATTTGTAGTTGATTACAAATGATGCCCTTTCTCGAGGGAGGGTCTTGACTCAATGTATCAAGTATACATCATATAGATTGTATTACAATATTACATGGTGAGAGTGGAAAAAAATCCAATGATGTGAGAATTATTTTCAAGAGAATGTTGGCTTGTCCTAGGACCATAATCGGCAGACGATAGCAGTTGGAGGGACCATAGTTGACAGACGACAGAGGTCGTAGGGACCATAGTTGGGGGTGATAGAGGTCAAAGAGACCATAGTTGGTGGGCGATGGAGGTCGGAAGGACTATAGTTGTGCGATTGTGATCGAAAATATTATAGTTGGGTGACAATAGTAAAAAAGATTATAGTTGAGTGATGGTGGTCGAAGAGACTGTAATCGGACGACGGTGGTCGTAGGGGCTGTAGTCGGGCGACGGTGGTCGGAGGGACTGTAGTAGGGAGACTGTGGTTAGGCGACTGTGGTCGGGCGACTATGGACGGAGGGACTGTAGTTGGGAGACTGTAGTTGGAAGGACCGTAGTTGGCGAGCGAAGAAGGTCGGAAGGACTGTAGTTGGGAGAATGTGGTCAGAAGGACCGTAGTTAGGTGACGGCGGTTGGAGTGGACCGTAGTCAGGCGAATGTGGTCGAAGGGATGTTTGGTGATGGTTGGCAACCAGGTGGAAGTCTGGCGGCAGTAGGTGGCCAGGCGAAGCAAGTATGAGAAGGAAGAGAGATCCGTGAGTTTTCTTGCCACCTGACTTCTTCTCGACCATTGCCAAGCTATCGATCTTCATCGGACTTCTGCCCAGCCACCAACCGTCGCCAGATTTCTGCCTGGCAACCGACCGTCGCCGGACTTCCGCCCAACCACCAACAGTCGCCAGACTTCCACCTGATTACCGACCGTCATCGGATTTCTGTCCAACAACCATCAAACTTCTGTTCTACCAACATCCGACTTCTGCTAGACCGTCATCATTTTAAACTCACACTAAGTGCAACTCACATCCTGGACTACTGTATATTGATTCCCTCAAGTTTAGGGATGGGCCAATCTTTGTAACAGATTTGAACAGTAGTGGAATTGTTTCAATTGGGCGTAACCCCATGATATTTTTCTTTTTTCAAAGGTTTTCACTTAAAAATCTCGGTTTTTCTAAATTTTTAGTTTATGTGTTGGGTCTCCATGCAACAATAGGACGAAAACACTCTTACTTTATCGCTGCGAATATTTTAGCTCGTAACTATATATATATATATATCATAAGTATAAGGGTTAATAAATGTTAAAAATATCTGCTTGAGAAATCCTTATCATAGTAGTAACATCATAGAGGTTGATAGTAAGGTTTTTAGCATTGAAATTCAGTTGTGATGCAAGGTTGTTGATATGAGAGATGCAAGCAAAATGGTAATAACAAGGGTGAGAACCTCAAGTTTCTTCATGGAAAAATTATTCTGTGTGGACACCGAATATAGTCCGGAGACTAATCAGAATACCCCATGTCATCCATTCGCTCGGTACCACGGCTAGGTACTGCTCGGTAACGCTCGGTACCACGATTAGGTACCGCTGACGTGCATTCGCCTCCGAACGTAGAACTGTGTCTGACCTCCGCACAGAATAATTTCTCCTCTTTTTGATTGTGAAAAGACTTTGCCTATATGGAATGGTCTGTGATATTAAGAATAATTTTTTTTTATTTGGATTTCGAGCTAGAAGGCATATATAATGGGGATCTTTTTTCCTAATCCTTAGTCCTCTCAAGATTTATAAATAAAGATTTAGGTCAATTTAGGCCAATTTTTTATTAAAATTGAGACAAATCTAGCAAAAAGAAACCCTGGAAGTGATAACCTTTACAATAAAGGCCTACTTAATTATTGTTAAAACGGATGATAGTGGATATAGGAGACTGTGAGAGGACACATGGATGATGAAGGTGAACCACTGGAGGTGGCAAGTGGCTTCCTTGGGTGGTCATCATCTGTTGCAAGAGAGAGAAACTAATTAATTTCTATTCACAAAAATAAATGCACATGATTACAGCAATGATACTTGATTGCTATGTCGGCCAGACATGCATAGTCTCACTCAGTCCAGCTAGTTCACAAGGCTTTTGGGGGGCTTAGATCTATGATCTTCTCGCTATATGTGCTTCAGAAGTCTTGAAGATTATACTGGAATTATATGAAGGGTGGCCTATTTTTTAATGATTTTGTAATTGTTGCGGGCTAGGATATATGTGGCAATGGAGTTAGATTTTTTTCGTCTTAGTGTTGTATGGATATCCATCACCCAAATAGAGAACATAAATTTTCTTACGTGGAAAACCCTGGAAAAGGGAAAAACCATGGGGCCGCGCTTAGTTGAAATGATTCCACTAGTATTTGAAGGGATTGCAAGTGACCGATCCGTCCTATTGAAGACGTTCTGATTACAATAGTCAATTGTCAGGTTACAATCTAGTGACAAATGGAGATTAGATAGAAATCCTATGACGTTTGTTGGTTAGGCGAAAATTCGACGTTAGTTGGCAGTCGGGCGGAAGTCCGACGTTAGTCGGTGGATGGACGGAATTCTGGCGCCAATCAGTGACCGGGCGGAAGTCCGGCGATAGTCGGTGGCTGGGCATAAGTCCGGCGGTGGTTGAGGAGGAGTTTGGTTGCAAGAGAGCTCTCTTCCTTCTCTTTCTTGCTTGGGGTCCTCTTTCCATGAGGAATGTATAATTTTTTGAGAGTGGCATGCATGACCAACAAATATTAACGAGATCAAGGGTAATTTGAGAGTGGTTTGAATGGACGGTTGATGTTGATTCCCTTAATCGTGAACAATTTATTGGGCATTTGAATGTCTTAATGATATCAGATTCGATAATCTTGGGCTTGTTGGATTTGTCTCGTTTAGCCTCTCGATTCGACAATAAGCATGTCACTTTTTGAAGTTGTTTGATCATCCAATTTATGGTTTGAATTCTCAAAATGCACTTTGGGTCATCGTTTTGGGCTCATATTGAGTCAAATTTGGTGTCGTTGGGTTTGTATTTTTTAAATGTTTAGTTCGGCTATCAGTTTGTTGAAATCAAAGTTTAGGTAGTCCCAAATATAATTTTAGAAGTTTCCAACTTGATTTTGGCTCTTCTAGATTCGTGCCCGATCAAGATCAATTATTGGGCATTTGAATGTCTTAATGATATCAGATTCGATAATCTTGGGCTTGTTGGATCGATTTGTCTCGTTTAGCCGCTCGATTCGACAATAAGCATGTCACTTTTTGAAGTTGTTTGATCATCCAATTTATGGTTTGAATTCTCAAAATGCACTTCGTGTCATCGATTTGGGCTCATATTGAGTCAAATTTGGTGTCGTTGTGTTCATATTTTTTAAATGTTTAGTTCGACTATAAGTGTGCTGAAATCAAGGTTCGGTAGTCCCAAATTTAATTTTATAAGTTTCCAACTTGATGTTGGCTCTTCTAGATTCGTGCCCGATCAAGATCAATTTTTGATGATATATCAGTAACTTAAATTTTTCATAAGATTTTCTTAGATCCAATCATGCATGCTTTTATATGGTTGTTTTCAAAGTTTGTTTGAGACTATTTAGATCCAATCAGGCTCTTATATGGTTGTTTTCAAAGTTCGATGGCATGGGCCATGGAGGATGGAGGATTGCGATGTAGCATTGCCCTTGTCGTTAGCTATGTATTAAACAATGGAAAACAAGATTACGTGCATTGTTCCTCCGAGAAGAAGAAGTCAGGACTAATTATTGAAAGCTTCAATTAGTAATTAATGGAATTATAATAACGAAATCTATATAAATTTGTCAGTGGGTAGTGCCATCTCCTAAGAAAGCGCATCGAGGACTAATGGCTTCGCTGCTGTTAAATCTATCGAAGACCTCATTAGCTTAGACTAGCTGAAAATATAATAAGAGCTAGGAGAAGATAGAGTTATAGTATTTAAGAGGAGATTAGGATCGGAGGACTTTCAGTGTATAGGGTCTGATCTCGAGATGATTATATTGAAATTATTATCCCAATGAAAGGAGAGATTTTTCTGTGCGCCTGACCGGAAGAACCATCTGATTTTGTCTCTGTGAATAGTAAAAACGCAGCATGTCACTACGCTTTTACTGTTCATAGAGATAAATCGGACGGGGAGAATTGAACCATCCGATATTCCCACAGAATAATTCATCCAATGAAAGAGGAAGAAACATGTTATAGAGAAAATGATCTTGTAATTTAAAATCTGACAAATATTTTATTTATTGTCGAGTTTTTAATTTATTATGTAATGATTATAGACAATTTAGAACGTCTAGCTTATGATTGGATTTTGTTTTCTAATTTATTAGTTTGAAATGGGAGAATGAAGAGTACAGCAAATGGCTTGCATATTGAGAATTTGTACATGTAATGGGAGATACATTAATTTTCACGCAGTTCATATTAGTCTGTTAGTTGAGAGCTTTGGTTACTAATCAGGAGATCTTGAGTTCAAAGCTTACGTATATGATATGTATGAATTTGCCTTAGCTCAAATGTCCCAAACAAAAAGATGCAGTAACTTTCATCTTCTATAGGGTTGTAAAAAATAGCTCTAGTTTGCCTTACTGTTTCTTTTGCAAGCTTCGTAGTTAATTCGTCTTAAAGCTCTCTCACAAATGATAATTCATGTTCAAAGTCAAAATGAGTTAAAATGTAAATATTATTTTATAGAATATATTTTTTATTTGATTGCTCCAAATAAGAAATTATATTTTAAAAACAATAAATTTATTAACATCAGTACTGATTTTAAACTCCACAAATCTTCTTAATTCTCTCTCATAAATTATAATTCATTTTCAAGTTCAAAATGAGTTAGAATGAAAATATTATTTTATAGATTTTTTTTTTTAAAAATTTGCATGGAATCAAATAAACCCTTACACTCCTTTTTTTAGTTTAAATTCAATATTGGACGAGGAACTGTCCACTGTTACACCTGGCTTCGTCGAGTGCGCTTGGCGGTCCGTAAAACCCGGCCGACCTAATGGGTCACCCAGGCCACAAATCCATAGCCGGCGCTTTGGAGCCCCCACTTAAGAGCCGACTGCCGCTCGAAGGAATCGAACTCGGGATGAGGGGATCCCAACCGAGCACGCCCACCAACCGAGCAAAGTATATGTGGGTTCTTTCTTTCTTTTGATTTATATAAGCTAAAGATATGAAATAACTTGTGAATGACTTGTCGAGATTGTTTTTTGTTTTTTTCTTCAAACTTTTCCTTTTGGATCTATGTAAGAGAGATAAATGCTCTTTAATGTGTAGGGAAACAAACTGTACAGTCAAGAGATGATTCTGGCCTGGGTAGCTTCCCATGTGGCTGGCTAGAAGATTGTGGCTTGTATATGTTCATTGCACATGCTTAATAATTTATTCAGTATTGCGTTCAAGATTCTGCTATATATTAAATCGACCTGGGAGATATTTTGGAGCCTAACATACTATCAATTATTTCGGAGGCGAATCAGGTGCAGTTACGTCAGCGGTACCGAGCCGCGATACACAGCGAAAGAGTAACGTGACACATTCTGGTTGGTCTGAGGACGCCGAACGGCATCCACACAGAATAATTAACACAATTATTATTAGGGGTGGTCTTGATGTACATTTATCGAATATAGCTTTCTAATATCATGAAAGAAAGATTAAAGATAAGATTTTAAAATTATGAATATTGGTTTTTTTGAAGAAGTCAACAATGATACTGTGTTGTTTTATGTTTTAATTTAAATATATTCTAATTTTTAAGTTTTTATTTTCTATATTTTATTATTTCATCATCCCATCGTGATATATATACCTCTTATTGCTTGAAATTGGACATGTATACTTGTATTGTTTTTAGGGAAATATGCTTGAAAGTCAAAAATGTTCCCGGAATTTAACAAGGCAAAAGCTCCCTGCAAACAAAAAAGTCCTTGGAATTTAATGAGATGCTTTAACAAGGCAAAAGCAACTTATTGTGCAAAAAATTGGTTAACCTCTCATGTTTTTCGATGCTTTCTTCTTCTATGGCAATTCTCGTTTGCAAAAGGTAAAGTTCCAATTCAACGTTTTTATCTTTGTATTCAGCTAGTCGACAATTATCGTAGAAGATTTGTGATTGATGCCATACATTCACCGGAAAGGCGCCAGAAATTCTGCAATCGGAAATATTTTAGTGTAAGCTGCTGGAAAATAGGCAGCCAGAAAACTGACAATAATGAGTGATTTTTTGTATGGGTAGCAAAGATGCACTATTAAATATGGCATGAGTACTGTTGTTCTTAAAAGAGTGTTAGCATGTTCATTTGATTTGTAGGATCTTCGATGGGCTACGGTGGTCGGAAAGATAGTAGTCGATGGGCGATAATAGTTGGAGAGACAGTAGTCAGCAGGCAACAGTAGTCGGAAGGATCGTAGTTGGCTGGCGGCGGTAGCCAGAAGGACCGTAGTCGATGGACGATGATGGTTGGAAGAACTATAGTTGATGGACTATAATGATTGAAAGGATCATAGTTGATGGGCGACGGTGGACAGAGGAATCATAGTCTGCGTATGATGGTGGTGAGTGGTGACATATCAACACGCACACATTATATATATGAATGTGTGAGATAAAATTGTTAAACAGTTTGAACTATTTGAGACTAATTAATGACATCATTACCATGAATGTGAGAGACATTTGTCTACTCTTATACTATAGAGAGGCATTAGATGTATTTATGTAGAGGCTGCTTCGAGTGGATGCACTGTTACTTTTATTGAATGTAATGTTTTCAATGAATGCTTTGCTTTCAGAGTTGGAATTGCAGACTATTTTCTGTCCAAAATGGCGTCAAAAGATACATTTTTTCTTATATTATTTGGATATACTATAAGATGAGTGCAGTACATAAATAATTAATACTATACTAAACTCAAAGCATATATAAAGATTTTTAGCCCCATCCTAACTATTCGTTTGCCTAAATGTTTTGATACATTTTTTCCCTCAAAGTTTTAATAGATGACCTTACAATCGAGCTCGTATATCATACGAGTTCGAGTTCGAGCACAGTCAGACTTGACTCGCGAGCTCATTGAGCCGACTCGATTAAGCGGACCTGGACCGAGTGTGAAGACTGAAGAGGGCGTAAGTTTGTCTTGTGCCGCATGCGCTCGAAGGGACGGAGGCGGACCTTGGGACCGAGCAACATGCATGCGGATCTAGGCCTTCAGGCCTTGTGCGCTCAACGGGATGGATGCAGACCAAGGAGGTGCATGTGAGCTCGAAATAAGCGGTGTGCGGACCTCGGACTGAGGTGGCGTATGTGAGCTAACCTCATGTTGCATGCATTTGACGAGACAAATCGGGAATTTTAAACCTTTCTTGCAGTCCATGTTTTGTTTATAGCTAAGGTTTCATTTGGGATAGTTTTAATTTGTACTGTTTTATTTTTCAGATCTCAATCATAATTTCTATTTGATCACTTTTTTGTTGCTTTCAAAATAAAATTTGCGCCAGAAAATGCTTTTTACAATATCTTTAAAAAGATATTTTTTCTACAATAGCTTTATTAAATAGTGAGAAAGCTGTTCCAAACGAAGCCTAAATATGCATATTAAAAATTATTATGTGCGGAGTTCAGATTCCATATAGATTTCAATCACGTGAAGACATATGGATTTTTTTTCTCTCTTGTACACAATATGTACAAAAAGAGAAAACACGTGTGTCTTCACGTGGTTGGAGTTCGGACGAATAGCTACGTCTTGACTTCGTACATAATTATCTCTCCAAAAATTAACACCAAATGTTACTTTTAAACTATTTTGTTTTTTTTTTAACACATTTAAACAACTATTATGCATTACATTTGATCTTCTTTTGTCTTATCGCTAAGGATGGAATTTCATTTGGTCTATCATAATTATTGTTCAATAACAGGTTATAGCATATCTTAGTAATCGAGTTTTGAATGAAATGGCGCTCAATAATGGAGCTTATCTTCAACAGAAGGAAGTGATAATTAAGGTAGTTATTTTGATTAAATGTTTGATTGAGGATGATAGATAGAACTTAGTGAATCTAATCAAAGGATAATCACAGATGTTTCATGATTCTTATATAAATATCAATGGCATAGAAATAGAAGGAAGAAGAGAAAAATATGAGAGGGAGAAATTAACTTCTCAATCATCCTCTCTCTTTTTTTTTTTTATGAAAGATAAGTTTTGAGCTCTTAAATAAGGGCGGCGTCGAGTCAAATTTGAGCAGCTTTGGCTCAACTCGAACTCAAAATCAAAGCTAAATGCCCAACTCAAACTTGAATTTGAAATTAGTTTTTAGTTATGTATATGCATAATATACTATATATTATATTTAATATTAAGTTGGATTTCGAATCGACTCAAACTATATACAAGTGAGTAGAGGTGTCAAATTCAGATTTCGGGTTCGGAATTGGCCTAGTTCAAACGAGTTGACTCGAACTCAACCTAGTTTTACAAAAGGGTCGAAACCATGAAATTTGGAACCGACCCGACACAATTTTGTAAACCCGACAGACAAACGCGAGCTCGGGGACACTAGCTTGGCGAGTTATTATTTTAAGAAGCGGTAAGAAAGTTGTCTCAAATGAAACCTCAAGCTTTATTAGTAAGGGCTCTTTTACTACTTTAAGAAACAGTAAAAAAATTATTTCAAATGAAACCTTAATAGCCGGCCGGTTGAGTCGAATGTGAGCTAGCCTCAACTTAGATTCGAGCTTAATTCAACAAATTTGCATTAGCTCTCATCTCCCTACAGAAACATAAAGATGAATGTAAATTCGAAAATAATTAAAAGGAAATCATATAAAAACTTCTATGCTTCACTTATTTATGATCATCAACACACAATTCATACATTTATACGAAAATAGCAACTCAGCACAACATAACACTTAATAAAAGAGCCTTAAAGATACACTAAGAACAAGTACAGTTATAAAATCACCAACGCCACAAACAAGACCATTTAGCTCACCAAAGAGCAAGCCACATATAGTTTATAACAAGCCAATGAACTAATTACTCATCATAGTGGTTTTTGTTGGAAAGATTGCAGTGGCGGCGAATCTCACCATTTTCGCCGGTGAGCGGATTGTTTTCAGAGAGAAGAGTGATAGCCCGAGCGAAGTGTTCGAAGAAGTAATCCTGACTCTTCGCCATCTTCTTCACATAGGGTCGGGTTCGTGGGTCATGGGCCAACTCATGATCCACCATGAGCAGACCCTTGTTGTCCAATATATTGCGGTAGTAGTTGTTGTCCAGCTTCATGGGAGTTCCACGGTCGTTTCGCACGTATTGGACGGCCTTTGGGTCTGGGATCGGGTCGTAGCACTTCTTCAACATGTGAGGGACATGGTCCGGGTTCAAGGCCGGGTCGACCTCAGGATACAGCCTGTGAACTAGTTTCACGCAGTGTGTTCTACCCACACTGTGTGCACCTGTTATAAATGACACCATATAATACTATTAAGCTATAGGAAAAATTTGTACCAAGAACTCTCCGAAGAAAAATTTTCAAGATGTGCTTCTCGCATTGCATTTATTGCATTGCTAGCCAAAGCTGGCAAATAGTTTACATAGTATAGAGGAATTAACTAATGGGGGTCTTCTAGCAGGAAGTAGCAACGAATATCTGTGTATAACTGTTAAGCATTCAATAGCGTTTGGAAGAAGCAGAGTCCTTTGATATTTTTGGTGTCAAAAACTTGGGGTCCCATATAAATAATGATAGTTACTCAATTAGATCCGGTATTTGGGTGGGTTGGTCCGTGAAATTATTATGTGCGGATGTGTATGTTGTTCGGAGATGAATCAGAGTGCGCCACATTACCATATTGCTGTGTAAGATAGGTGTGTATCCGCTGTGTATACCAGATGACATGACACACTCTGATTCATCTTCGGACGGTCTACACAGAATAATTTATCGGTTGGAGGATCATCACGTACGTGCTAGTGCTTTATACACTAGTGCATGGTTGAATTATACAATGTTTTGAAATTTTAATAAGTAATTTTAGCAAAAGCTTATGTGACTACTTAGGTAGATCATACAACAAAAGTTAAACTTATTCTAACAAAATTCATAATATACGATTTTATTTCGGACAACCATTTTGATATTTTCTAAAAATTTATGGGTGGGAAGTTACTTTTTAACGAGCAAAGCTGCAAAGCTACTAAGACTTTGTTTGAGACAACTTTTATATTGTCTTCTAAAACAGCTGTCTAGTATAAAAATTTCTTTCACTCGAAATTTTTGTACTCAAAAACTACTTTAGAAGGTGGTAAGAATGTTGTCCCAAATGAAACATAAGTATAATAAATTTAATATATTAGCTATTCAATTTTTTAAGAAAGAGTAAATGATAATATTGTAGAAGATTATTCTTAGAATTCAAATTATATATTTTCTAATTTATTTTTTCTATAACTTTATGATGTGTGTGTGAATTTATCTTAACTGCCTCAAAAGTCCTAAAAAAAAAAATTCTATAATTTTTTTCTATCTCCTCCGGTCAAATCACCGGTGCTTTATTTGCCACAAGAGAGATGCGACTGCCCGTCACATTTTTTTTTGGACGTTTAAGCTAATTATGACAAATTCACACACACATCATATAAGCAAGATTCGAACTCAAAATCTATTAATTAATAGCCAAAATTTCTAACTAATAAATCAAGATGAGCTACATAATATCCATTACTTCAATTAATAAAGATGCCTTCATGAATTTAGACTTTATCAAATATATAACTATAAGTTTAAAAATCAAAATATTATAAAATAACAAAAATGAAATAAATAAAATAAATAAGATACCAAAGTTATTCATTATTATTGCCACTTCTCAGCACATCACTATCTAATCATACAGGCTTGCCGGGTCTAGTACGAATTTCTACGCAATAAAATATTCATTCGTGACAGCTGGTTTAATAGATTATAAATCTTATTCAGCAATTTTAAATAAAAATCATATTAAATTTTATTTAATGCAGATCTATCCAAACTTGTCACAGCATTTCTATCTATTTAAATAAAATTTCAGAATATATTAGTTCTCTCTTAAATTCTCCATCTACATATGAAGATAGGAAAAATTATTACATGTGTCCTGAGGAGTTCGTGCCACGTCATCCAATACATAATTTATTAGAAGATATTGGGCATCCGGATTGATCTCTGAATATTTTCAGATTCCGCACATAATAATCTCTTTAAAGATAGAAGGTTTATCAATGGAGTAAAAAAATCTACAATTCTATTAATTGAAATATTTTAAGCTGCATCCTAAATTTTCTTCTAATTATCTTGCCTGGATTTGGGTTTATTAGATCAAGGATCTAACTGTGACAACTTTTTAGCTGTTTTATTTTTAATATCAAACACAATTTTATTTGATTATTATTTTTTAATTTTTTTTTTATAAATTTACGTGATGAAAAATTAATTTTGTAATCAGATTAATTAAACTTTCATTTGAAACAATTTTTTTATTTTTAAAATAATTTTTTAATACAAAATTTTTTGAACTAAAAATTTTTAAACTATGAAGCTGTTTTAGAAAATAGTAAAAAACTGACAGTTTATATATATTTTTTTAAAGTAATTACACAATCAACTTTATAAAACGTGCTCCATAACAGTACATTCTTATTAGGATTTTTTTGTTTTTTTGGGAAAAAAATTTAGGATTAATTTAAAGATCTAATGGGGACAGCTATAACATTTTATAAAATAACTATAGTATTTTGGTTACAAACTAATATCCTTATTTTAGAAGTTATTTTAAAATTTTAATTTAATAGATGATATTCTATTAATTTTTATAAATAAATCTTAAAATTATTAAATTTTACTTTAAGAAATTTAAATTTATTTTTTTATAATACATAAATCTTAAAAATAAATTCAATAATTTGAGATCATTCCTCATAAAATCAACTTGAAATTAAGATTGATAAAAAAATAATTAAATATCCTAAACTATTTTTTTCTCAAAATTATCTACACGAACTTGTCCTTCTTGTCCTTTTGTCTTGTACTTATTCAATATAAATCAAGCAAATGGCACACAGGATAATATTATTAAAAAAACAAACAAGCTGGCTAAAAAAAAAAAAAAAACGAAAGCAAGGAGTTACCAAGAAGAGCAACAACGCCAGCAATGTCAATTCCCATGGCTCCAAACTTCTCCAAGACAGAAGAGATGCTCTCGTTGTGATCAGGCAGGAACTTCTCCACCACCTCCGCCCTGCTCTTCCTCCCATCCCTCCTCCCCGTCTTCAAAGCAATGGTTGGTCCTCCAGCCTTTTCATCAGTCCATCCAAAACAAATTAATCAACATGCAGTAGAAGATAACAGATCGAAGATTATTGAATCGCTAAGACAGAGAAAATAAAGAAAGAAATACCGCAACGATCCCATCTCTGGCTGAAAGAACTAAGATATCAGCGCAGGAGACAACTCCAGGACACTCTCTCTCCACCGCATCCTTGATTTCTTCCAAGTACCTGAAGTTCCTCATGCCAAAGCTTCTGTCTGTCTCCTTCTCGGAGAGAGTCTTTCTAGTTGAGTCAAGAAGCAGAGAAGCGTCGCAAGACTACACATGCATTTTATAAATCACAAAATTTGTTGTTAGAAAGAAATTTTGAAGAGATTTATGTCATCTATATATCTTTGTGTTTCTTTCTTGCTCACCTGGACGGCGCAGTCATGGAAGATGTTTCTGATCCAGGAAAAAGCGGTGTTCTTGTGGCGCTTGTAGAGGAGTTTGACTTGCTCGCGGATTATGTCCTCTGCTTGAGGGCAGGATTCTTTGTAGAAGTTCATCGTGAGGCCGGAGGAGGTGTCAGCCTTAGCAACGGCTGAGAGAGCAAAGAGGGCAAGGAAGAACAAAGAAGAACCCATCTCGGATGAGTTTAGTTTCTTGGTTGGAGATGGATTTGTGAGTGCTAAGGTTTGGCTTCGATTTGTTATATAAAGAGAAGTAAAAGGTGCAGAGAAGTGAATTAATAATTAAACAATGTATATTTTTGTAATTTTGGGATGTTACTTGATTTTATTAGTGCGGAGTTTAAGTTCGGTTTTATAACTGTGAATAATAAAAGTACAGTAAAAATACTACTGTGAATAGTAAAAACACAATTATTATTTATCACTGTGCTTTTACTATTCACTGTCACAAAATCGAATGGATCTTTAGATCCGTACTCCGCACATAATAATCTCTCGTTAGGTGGTGAAGCTATAAGGCGAACTGTAAGTAGTAAGGTCGGTTGTCTATTTGTACTTTGTTTTACCTTCAGCTAGTAATGAAATTAAAGGGATGGTTTCTCCTCTCTAGATGCTAATTCAAATATTCTGCCTCGTGTTGTTATTCTCCCACATCTTGTTGCTAGCCTAATAGCTCCTGTGACTAGTGATGAAATTAAAGGGATGGTTTCTCCTCCCCCTCCTGCTTTGCCCCGGCCTGCATATTCCTTTGAATTTTATAAAAGTGGTTAGTGCATCCAGAGGAATCATATTTGTAAGGTGGCAAAATCTTTCTTTTAAAAATTTTATTTGTCTAGATGTGCCAAAGTGAATGCAATTGCTTGTATCAGGTGAATTTAAACTAAAAACTAAACCCAATTACTTCAGTGCCAAATTTGACATTCATAAGACTTTTGATTCAATTTCAAGATATTTTCTTTTACACCGGTTGGCTCAGAAAGGATTCCCTCCTGTCTACATTTTTTAGATCAAAGCATGCATCAATGATGTCTACTATTCTATCTATCTCAATATCAATTTTGATGGATTTTTTAACTTATCTTCTCATCTGAAACAGGATTGTTTGCTCTCCCCTTATCTATTTTGTATCATTATGGATGATTTCTCTATCTTGATTAACAACTTTGCAAACAACAGATGTTTTGAGGGGTTCTATGCAAACAATAACGAGCTTACTAATCTTCTTTATGTTGATGATTTATTGGTGTTTAGCAAAACAACATCCCTTAATATTGAGACCCTTAATTATGTCTTCAGCATCTTTGCAGATTATTATGGGCTTCATATTAATTAGAACAAAAGTTCCTATATATTAGCCCCTAATATTTCTAATGCTAGTAAAATTCAAAAGGCTCTCAGCATCCCCTTAGCTGGTCACTTAGGTTTTGTTTGGGACGGCTTTCTTTTTGCTTCTTGAAGTAACTTTCTAGTATAAAAATTAAAATTTTTGAACTAAAAAATTATTTTAAGAAACAGAAAGAAAGCAGTCCCAAACAAAGGCTTAATTACCTATATGGGGCTTCCTATTTCATTTAAACAATTGCATATATCTGATTTCTCCCCTCTTATGCAAAAAAATTTCTCGCCATTTAGAGGGATGGAAAGCTAAGTTACTGCCATTTGCAGGGAGAATTCAAGTTTTGCTCTCAAGATTTGTAACACATTGGCCTATTGGATTTTGATTTGGGTTAGGTTTACTTGTGCAAACGAGTATTTCCTATCAGATTTGTAACACGTTGGCCTATTGGATTAGATGTTCTATTATCCGTAAATCTTGTTGCAAGTATATTAACAAATTATGTGCGAATAATCATCCATGGCAATTGGGGAGTTCGTGAGTTCGTTTTTAAGTTAAAGATCTGTTCAGAACTTCAAGGCCAGAGATCAGATGGCTAGTGAGAATGAGGATTCAAATCCGATTCTTTTCTGGACTTTTTATCTAGAAATATATAACAATAAAACAAAGGAATCAATATTATTAAAAACTGCAATTCTACAGGTTAAAATTAAAATAGAACCAAAATTTAATGAAACATCAAGGAAACTTATTGGCTAAACAAATGAATATAATTGGCAAAGGTACTTTGCATCCAATGAAACTATGAAAAGCATTCTCAATTAAAAAGCCATCCATTACCATAATATGCTAACAAGCTATTAAATTAATAAGTCATAAATTGCCTGAGGCTGGATTCTTTGGAGGAAGAAGAAGCTTCTTGGAAGAGAGAGAGAGAGAGAGAGAGAGAGAGAGAGAGAAATGAGAGAGAGAGTGAAGGGAGAGAGGGATTTTAGAGGAAAATAAAACTCGGGTTTATTCAATTTTTCGCCATCAAACTCCTACAAGACACTACTACTTACAGTAAAATAATTTAAGAAGCAAAATAGTAAAGCATAAACTAAACACTTAAATCTAAATAAAATATTAATAATTTTCACCTTAATCTAGATTTACAATGTCTAAACAGAAAGAGATATCCCTTTGCTTCCTTGCCTGGACCTAGGGCTTTCCAACAAGAAGGAACATCCAAGAAATGGCCCGCCTGCTTGCACCTGTGCAACACTCGGCCTCCAATACGCCTGTCCAGCCTGCGGTTCCAACCGAAGCACCACTCAATTGCGATCACCTGCTTCAGCTCACAAGCACCCGTGCAAGCAATGTTCCACACGAACAATAGGTCGATCTCGACTACTCGTACGCAAAAGACACTAGAGTTGACTGTCTCCGCTCTGGAACCCCTTGCCCACGTGCATGCGTCCATGCACGACCTGAGCTCGCACCCTGAGCGTCAGGCCCACCCAACAGCATGTGCCATCGCGTAGCTTGCTCTCGAGCCCGTCTGTGTCTGGCCCCCCTACTCGCCTGCGTGTGCAGCCTCCCGCGCAACACTCCTATGCGCATGATTCTAGCTTTGAGCATCAACGAGCTTCCGCCTTTGAGCGTGTTGCTGCCCACGTGGAAACTTTTCAACACGCGGAAACTCGTGTTTACGTGCCTACCGCTGCCGCTCTATCCCGATCACCGTAAAAAGTCGCTCTGCCTCGTCTACCCACATCCATGGCCCAACCCCGTGCCTAACTCTGCTCCAGTGCGCATTAAGGACAGCTGGCCACCTCCTCTCTTTATTTCTTCGGACAAGAACCTTTCTCCACCATCTAGCTCTGATACCAATTTGTTGGATTCTTGGGAGGAAGAAGAATCTCCTTGAGCTTCTTGGAAGAGAGATAGAGAGAGGGAGAGAAGGGAGAGAGGTTTTGAAGGAAAATAAAACTCAGCTTTATTCAAGTTTCCCCATCAAACACCTATAAGCCACCCCTATTTATAATAAAACAACGTGAGGAGCAAAATAGTAAAACCTAAACTAAACACTTAAATCTAGATCAAATATTAACACCTGATTTAAGCATTTGTGCGCTGGAGCACATTCTATTAATAAACAGATAGTTTATTTTGGGGATTGAACCGTATAGGAGGAATTAGTCTTTCAATATCTCCAAATTGACAATGAAATCACAACCCAGCCTTTACCATTAGTACTTAGATCATCCACCATCCATGAGAACTCCAAACAAATTGATAAATTTGAATACCAAAACTAACAATAACATCGATCACAACATTTGCTAACATAATATCTGAAGAAGGCATACAACAACTTTTCATGTGTCAAGTCTCGTTAACAGCTTTTACAATAAACTTTTTGGTTGAATATTAAGAAAGATAGAGGCATGCTTAAAAAGATTTGATTAGAAAATATTAGAAATGACCTTTCTTTATTAGATTTAGAAGAGAATTTGACTCTTAACATGACACAATGAAAAAAAAAAAAAGATTTCATGCATCCGACCTCACGTAATGGGATAAAGGCTTGTTATTGTTATTGTTGGATTTTTTAAATTTTTTTTGGGACTACAATGTTCTATTCAACAGACCATATAATAATAAGAGGAAGATTTGGTTGTTAGAACTATAATTTTTCTGAAAAACAAATATTTGATTATCTTGGTTCTTCTTTGTGGAGAAACTTACAATGAACTTTACTATTCTCCACTATTGCTTGCTCTTGTTCTGCTTCGAATCCTGTCAGGTCGCCTGCAATAATATCCCAATCAAAATAACAAATTACACAAAAAAAAAAAGAGAAGAT
This sequence comes from Dendrobium catenatum, assembly GCF_001605985.2. Taxonomy (NCBI): domain Eukaryota; kingdom Viridiplantae; phylum Streptophyta; class Magnoliopsida; order Asparagales; family Orchidaceae; genus Dendrobium; species Dendrobium catenatum. The sequence goes on from NW_021430753.1 coordinate 67,517, forward strand.
AATGCTCACCTTTAGAACCTCATTTGAAGTAGGAAAAAATGAAAAATCTTAGTTGTCAAATATGCCAACATGAACTTCCATGTCAATGAGTTTAATCTGAATATCTTTGATAAAAGAATTTTCATTTCATAAATCATTTTCACATGAGATTTCTCCCAAAGTCTTATCAATTTCCCCCCTCACTTCCTTCATATTGCAAACCATACTCACTACCTTCTCCCAAATGGTACTCTTTGGGGACATATACTTCTTACACATCACCAAAACTATATCAGCAGCACCATTAATTCTCCCTCTTTTCACCATTCTCACAATCATCCCTTCCATCAAATTCCTCCCCTTCTCCTCATCCCACCTCAACCCCTTCAGAAATATATTGCAGGTCACCTCATCTGGGTCGCAATCTCTCTCTACCATCGATCCTAACAAATCAACGGCCTGGATTAACCTATCGGCCTTGATCAACCCATCAAACAGAGCATTATAAGCTACTGCGTCCGGCTCCCCATCCCCACTGGCCATCATATCGTAGAACAATCTCATCCCTCCATCCACTCTCCCAGAGATGCACAGCCCTCGAATCATCGCCGTGTATGCCATCAGATCAGGGGTGCAACCCCTGCTAATCATGTTCTTCCAGACCATCATACCTTCCTTCACCTTCCCCTCTTCGCATAGCCCGTTGATCAAAATGCTATAGCTCACTTTGTTGGGCTCACAGCCATGGCGGACCAACTTTGACCATGTGGCGAGTGCCTGATGGCTATTGCCGGCCCTGAAATAGCCCCACATGAGTGCGCTGAAGGTGCGCACGTTAGGGTTGCAGCCTTCCGCGGCCATTTTGGCGATCACGTTCTCGGCCTCGGCGACCTTTCCATGTCGGGAGAGCCCATCGACAAGCACGGTGTAGAGGACCTCATTTGGCTTGACGCCCTCGGATACCATCACTGCCCATAGCTTCAAAGCCTCTTCGACACAATCGCTTCGGAATAGGCCGGTGATGAGCGCGGAGTACATAAACTCGTTAGCAGGAACTCCCCTTTCACGCATAACATCGAACACCCTTTGGGCGTCGACGACGCAACCGAGCTTGACGAAGCCGTCAACAAGCGCGCCATAAGTGACCTCGTTCGGTACGAGGCCGTTGCGGAGGACCATGCGGTCAATAAGTGCGAGCGCTTCTTCGAGGCGGCCATGGCGGCAGAGGCCGTGGACGAGGGTGTTGTAGGTGGCGAGGGTGGGTGTGCAGCCCTTGAGGAGCATGTAGCGGGTGAGATTAGCGGCACGACGGAAATCGCCAGTGCGGAGAATGGTGTGGAGAAGGGAATTGAAGGTGACGGAATTGGGGGCCACACCGTCGAGCTGCATCTCGTCGAGGAGGGCAAACGCGTCGTCAAGGCGGCCAGAGCGGGCGAGGGCTGCAATGAGGGTGGAATAGGTGTAAGCGTCGGGGTGGAGGCCGCGGAGGGGGATGGAGCGAAAGAGATGGAGGGCGTGGGGTAGGGAAGGGGAAGGAGGAGAGCAAAGGGATTTGAGGATGAGATTGAAGGTGAGGAGGTTGGGGTTGAGAGAGTGGTGGAGGCGGAGGGCCCGGCGGAAGAATGGGAATGCGAGGGAGGAGGAGTTTGGGGAGGACAGGAGGGATGAGAGGGTGGAGTTAAGGGAGAACGTTGAAGGGATGCACTGGAATGAGGGAAGCATTTCGTCGAACAGGCGGAGGGCTTCGAGCGGGAGGCCGGCGCGGCCAAATGCTCGGAGGATTGGGGGGAATAGACGTTCGGGGAAGGGGCGGGGATCGGAGCGCATTTGATCGAGGAGTCCGCGGAGGGCAGGAATGTTTGGGGGATTTGAGTAGAAGCGGGCGAGAGAGAGGTAGGTGGCGTCACCTTGGGTGTAGCCTCCGGAGCGTGGAGGGGATCGGAAGAGATCGTCTGCAAGCGGCTTTGAGGATTGAGCATCATCGTCGTTTCTTTCTCCGGCGGTGGGATCTGCGGCAGTGCTGATGAAGGAGCGGGAGGAGAAAGTTTGAATTTTTGAGTTTCGGAAGCAGCGGCGGGCGGCGAATGCGAGGTTATCGGACCGGAGCATGGTTCCGTGTCTGCAGTAGGTTTGGTGTTAGGGTTTTGTGGGTCATGGAAGGGAAGGGATGGAGAAGGCATCTTGCTAGGTGGAGATGGCGGGCATTGGAAGGCTGTGAAGTGTGAGGAGAGTATTTGGGAGTAAATGTAACAAGTCTTGCTTAGCTTGGTTGAACTTAGCGAGACGAGTGATTGATAAAGTTACGTGTGATTTACACACACAGCATTTCAAAATATAAGATTTAATTATTTAACATCTTAAATTATATCAAAAAAATAGCATTATCATCCTTCAATGACAATAATGACATAAGTTTTGAATTCATTAGATATGGGCCATTGGTGGATTTTTTTTTTTTTTTTTTTTTTGTTTTTTTTTTTTTTTTGAGAATTAAGGGACAGTGCTGAGACTCATACGAACAACACATATGCATGAACCAAAATCGAGACCTTTTAGTTGATAGCTAAAATACATAATCAACAGACTAAACTGAGCTGCCTATGATATGGGTGGATTCTTATATTTCATGATTTTTTATTCTCATTCACATATCCTGATCTTGTCAATGCCTGCACCAACAAGATCTTGTCATGACTTATCTTTTACAACCAATGGTCTCACCAATACCTTAGATAGCGAGCTCTTTTCGATCGTCCATGGCTTACATGTAGGAGTGTACCAGAGAGAAGATCGAGTGAGAAAGAGAGAAATAAGAAGTTATCATGAGTTATGCGCATGCATCCTTTCGGAGGAGATTCCCATCACAACTTCCTCATTTCAGACAGGATGGTCAAGACCTTCATTAACCCCAGAGTACAATATTATATAAGTAGTAAAATTAAAAATATTGAATAGTATTAATCTTATAATTTTGCGTGTTATATCAATAATTCCTTCAAAAGTTATATTTTTTTAGTTGGATAAATTGAAATTTTGAAAACAATCAATGGTCAAAAGGGTATGATCTCTTGACGACAATCATTTTTGAATGTGTTGTATTGATAGTTTTTAGTTATTAGTAGGTGATATTTATTAATGATAAGTCAATTATGTACTTTGTGGTAAAATCACATCGTATAGTCTACGCAGCTCATCTTGATTTGTTGGTTGGAAGCTTTGGTTATCAACCAAGAGATATTGGGCCTCGATTGGTTCTTTTAAATTAGAAATGATTTTTAAAAATGACGACTTTAACTCCACACAATAAAGAAGTCTTACGTAATGACCTTCTTTTGTACCCATGAGATCAACTTGATACTAAGCACGTACGATTTTGAGATTATTTGATCCTTCAACTAATGCTCAAAGGTTTTCAAATAGCTTCAAGTGTTTGATGAGCTCATTTGAACTTAGATCGGATGATTTGTGGTGTCAATAATTTTGTCTCATTAAGCGTTAAGTTCAATTATGTCTTTGTTGAAAACTTGAAATCAAAGTTCAAATGGCTTTAAATCAATTCTATATTAGCTTAAATTTTATGTCGATCAAGTATAAATTTTCTAAAGACTAGTCAATCATGAATCCTCTTCTTCTCTTTATATCTGTGATTCTTCCTTCATATCAAAAATTTCCTCTCTCAAGTATAATAATAATAATAATAATAATCTACCACGTGTCCCAACACCCACTTCCACATATACAACTAAAAAAAACTTTATCGGCTTGACTTTGAGAGAGGTGATATGATATTACAGATCTTATGTCTATATAAAGACACAAATGTCAATATCAAAGCTAGGGGTGTCATTATTTGACACGACATGAAATTTTGACTCGAACCTCACCCAATTTTGAAACGGGGCGGGTTCGGATTTTCGAATTTGACCCATTTGAAAAAACGGGTCAGGTTTGGGTTGACCCGTTGGGTTTTCGGGTCAAATCGGAAACCAATTAGAAATGAGTTGACCGCGCTGCCCGAGCCTGCCCACGGCTGCCAGCACCCGCCCGCATTGAGCCTGAAGCTGCTCGCGCCTGCATACGGCAACACGCACACACATCCTCGCCCGCCCGCCATCCGTTGTCCTGCCGGCCGCCGTTCGGGTCAATCGTGTCGGGTCGGATCAACCCACCTAAACAATGAGTCGGGTCCGAGTTCGGATTTCTGACCCTTTTACATAACTGGGTCGGGTTATGGTCGACACGTTTGAACTCGGGTCAGTTTTGAGTTTGACCCAAACCCGACCCGAAATCCAATTTTGACACTCCTAACCAAAGCTACAAAATAACCTAAAAAATTACATCTATATAAATTAACAAAAGAAATACAAAAAAATAGAGTTAAGTTGGATCACAAAAAACTCCACCAATCTCCACCTTGATCCAACTTCTTCCAATTAACCCTTATAGAACCTCTGAATCAATCCATTCATCCCCTGAATATGCTACCACTGTCAAGTTAGTGTCTTCTTTGAGTTAAGCTCTTTGCCATTTCTCTCTATTCGGCTCATTGTGGAAAAGATAACACTTCCTGTTCATTTCCTCTTTTCTAACTTCAGATCTACCCCTAACCAGCAACATGTTGCCATTCTTTTCCTCATTAATCTCTTATTTCTAGTGAATCTCCTTTGGCATCATACTGACTTTACCTTAGTCATCGTCAAAATTTGTTTCCCATACAAATTATATCAACGATATGTTCATAAGTTATCAGCAGTGAACTAAGCAAGATGATGCCCTGGTCTTCATCAATCCGCACGTCAACATTCTTCATATCAAGAATTATCCTGTTGAAGTCATCCATGTGCTTTCGAAGATCCTTTGATTCTTCCATTTGAAGGGTATACAATTGCTTCTTCACCATCAGACGATTTGCAAGAGATTTTTTCAAGAACAACGATTCTAGTTTATCCCATACCTCGATGATTGTTTCTTCCTTGGTAACCTCTCACAACACCTCGACTCCAAGGGAAAGCAAGATTGTGCTATGAGCCTTCAATTGCATTTCCCTTTCCTTCACCCAATTGGTCAATGCCCCAAATCCATCTTTGGATATCGCCTCCATTAGCCCCTGACGGACCAACAATGCCTTTATCTTGATCCACAACATGCTGAAGTCATTCTCTCTAGTAAATCTATCAATTTCGAACCTTTGCTTCAACATGATCAAGAGACCAAAACTTGATATGTGCCCCAACATCACCAGTTAGCTCATGTTTACAAGATTTCACAGAAAAGAATCAAGAAATTCCCTTACTGCTTATGTCTGATCCGAGCAACCTGAGCACTGCGTCCTTCTCTTGTTTTGTGATTTATTATAATCTCCCGATCGTGGAATCAAACCGTGACTACAGCTCCCATTTGGGGTCCTAGCTTAGATTAACGAGCTGCTGCTTCTGCACGCTTGACCCGACTCCACCTACGGCGTCCAACGTCCATCTTCGTGCGCTACAGTCATGATCCGGCTCGCCCGTGCAAATTCTTAAGTGATCACTGACGTGAATTCTGTTGCACTCTCTTGTGACTCGTTTTGCCGCCTTCAGCCTCTAGCCCGCTGCCACTCCTTTTTTCTTTGGACAATAATCTTTCTCCATCTCCACCTATCTCTGATACCAATTTGTTAGGATTTCTTGAGGAAGGAAGCTTTCTTGAGCTTCTTGGATGAGAGGGAGGGAGGGAGGGAGGGGAGAATGTGAGAGAGCAAAACACATAACTAGAAAAACTTTATTGGCTTGGCTTTGAGAGAGGATGATATGATATTACAGATTTTATATCTATATAAAGACACAAATGGCAACATCAAAGCTACAAAAGAATCTAAAGAAAGCACATCTATATAAAACTAACAGAAAATACAAAAAATTAGAGTTAAATTGAATCACAAAAAACTCTAACATAACTTTTTTTTTATATCTATATAAAGACACATCTTATTTTAATAGCTTGTTAGCAGATTATCGTAATGCATGACTTTTTAATTGAGAATTAGTTTCTTTGCACACAAAGTAACCTTCTCCAGTTATATACATTTGTATAGCCAATAAGTTCCCTTGGGGTTCTATGTTAATTTTAACCTGCAGAATTGCAATTTTAATAATATTGATGCCTCTGTTTTCTTGTTAAATATTTCTAGATAAAAAGAGCAAAAAAGAACTGGATTGGGTTCCTCGTTCTCACTAGCCAGCTGATCTCTAGCCTTGAAGTCCTTACCAGATCTTTAACTGAAAAACAAATCCTCACCAATTGCCAAGGATGATTATTGGATCAAGTAAAAAATCTCCTTAAAAAGCTTTTCACTCTATTAAGCTAAAGCTTAGGAAGGTTGGAACAATCAGTTTAAGTAAGGTTGTAACCTTACTTAAACCATTTGTACGAATCTTCCTCCTTTGTCTTCTTGTCAGCTTTCTTTTAGATGAGAAAGCTTCAACAATGTTTTCTCGAATGTATATTACCTAGTTGACAGAGTGGTGGTGTTTGTAGTCACCACATAAATCCTTCCACCAGTCACAATTCTTTTGGTGGCTGGGGCCTCCGACTGTGAAAGTCGTTCGAACATCCATAGCCCGCGACGCTGGTAGATGCGTCTGGCGTGTAGCGGTTTTGATGGTGGGTCGTTGCGCCGGCATATGCGCATGGCAGGTAGGAGCTCCGGCATAATGGAGTCTCCTTGCAGGCCTTTCAGTATTCATGCTATTCACAGGAACGACGACAGCCATTAACACAACTCATCTTGGTCTACTGATTGAGAGCTTTAGTTACCAACTAAGAGGTTTTGAGTTCAAATCTCTCATATGTGATATGTGTGACTTTATCTTAATTGGCCTAATTATTCCAAAAAAAAAAAAAGAGAAACAAGCAGTTTAGCTCAACCAATGTACTCTAGTGTTCACCTGCTAAGCAATTCATTTAGAAGTTTTAGAATGGGGCAGTCTTCCTTTTAGTAAGTTTCAGCTCAACTAATATGCTGTAGTGTTCACCTGCTAAATCTATTCTTGTAGAAGTTAGCAAGGCACAATCTGCCAACTATTGAGATAATTTGGTGACTTTAGCTCACTCTATTAGCTAAAATTTATATTTTAGTCTGTATTATTCTTTATTAGTCCAAGATATTGCAGTATAGATTTAGCATATAAAAATATTGAGTAATACAAACAAAAATATGGATTAGTTTACTAAAAAAATCATGAGCTAACTCAGCCACTAATTTCTCCTAAGTATCGCACATCCTACCAAATAACTTCTTTCAAAGTTTACTGAGTGGGTTGAAGTAGGTGGAGATGTCCCTTGTGCCATTTGCCAACTCCAAACTTTGTTTTTTGGTGGGGGAAAAATTGTACTCCCAACTTTCTCTTTTCTCTTTTTCCACCACTGAAGCGTTTGACTGCTGCTTTTGCAGTAGTTAAATGCTTTCCCAAAGTGTATATTATATTTTTGTTTAATATGCCTGAGGGCTGCTTTTGATCAGATAATTCTTATTTCTCTACTGAAGCTCTGTGCTTGAGGATAAACATGTTCCAACCATAGCCAGAGAACATTCAAGGTAAGTTCTCACGTTTCTCTATTGTCTCCAGGTCCTTAAAATTATGAGAGATTATTATTTGGGGAGATCCGAGACAGAGTATCGTTCGATTTTATCTATGTGAACAGTAAAAATGAAGTAAGCTGTGCGTTTACTATTCATCAATGCATTCACAGAGACAAATCAGATGGTTCTTTGTATCCGGTCTCCACACGTAATAATCTCTCCAAAATTACAGCTAATAAAAAGTAAAACTACATTTAAAGAAGATCTGAATACTTCTAAATATTGCATTTTAAAAGGAATTTTCGATCTCCCTCTCAGGAAACATATCAAAGATCAATCTGCAAGAAACAATATAAAAAAAAAAACATGAATCTGTCATGAAAAAAACTTCTACAGGATGGTGTTGAGTGGCCTGAAGATCAAGCACATCACAACATAACCTCCATGAGAAAAAATGATCCATCTTCTTCACTTTATAAATCCCAACAAAATTGGAATATCCTATACATCACTAAAATACCTAATAATACTTGGTAATGAAATTAGAAGGCCTGAAAGACCTCACAAAAACCAGTATAAAACACCAATCAATCTTCTTCTCCACTCAATCAATATACGACAACAAAATTCAAAATACCCTATCAATCAATCGAAAGATTGAAAAAATAAAAAAACCAAAGTCAGACAATCTCATCATTCACCTGGGCCTTATTAGTGATAGCAGTCCTACAAATCGGACATGTAAGCTTCTCCTTCAGCCACAGATCAACACAGTGGATATGAAACAAGTGGCTGCAGGCAGGCAATTGTCTACACAGTTCTCCATCATTGAATTTCTCCAAACAGATAGCGCATGAGGAAGCTTTGCCGCATTGCTTCCCTGATTCTTCTTCGTCGTAGCGGATGCTCGGCCATCTCTTAACTACGAAGTTGTAAACACATCTCGCATATATTTTTCTGCCCAAATAAGCTATAATATCATAGAGGAGCCAAAACGCGTATGCAAATCCAGCGAAGCACGCAATAGTTAGCAGTAACAAAAGGAGTCCGAGGAAAGCATATGTAGCTCCAACCAAGACGGAATTCATGCCTGCAAGGGAGGGGATTAAGCTTACCCTTTGGAATCGGTTTCCGAGAAAGAAGGAAGAAAAAAAGACAAAGCTAGCTTTTTTATGAGCTTCCAATCGGCGGCGAATAGATACAGAGATAAAAAAGCCGCTCGAGTATTAGGAAAAATCGAATCTTTAAATCATCGCAATATCGAAGGCATCGATAATGATGGATTCGAGGCTAAATAAAATATGACTTTCCATAAGACAGAATTCTAACCGATTGATTTGGCTTTGGTTGACTATTAACATGTAGAGCTTGTTTATTTAATGCGATTTTTTTGTTTAATTTGGCTTATTTTGATTCGTATCTTTCATATTTGGTTAGATTTAATTTCATGAAAGCTTCTTACGGAACAAAGTTTCTATTTATGCAATAAAATAGATTTAGCTTAAGGTGTTGCGTGCTGGAAAGAGGTATGGAATTATAGAGGTTCTGAAAAGGATAGCGTCATTAGCACATGCTTAAGGGTGTAAATAAGTTGGGCCGAGCATGATTCATCATTGTCATGAGTTTGAGCTTGATTAATTAATTGAGTTCGAGTTCGTATTTGAGCTTTATTATACGATTTCGAGCCATCTCATGAGTTGGCTCATTTATTATTGTTGTGTGCTAGAAAATTTGAGTCCGTAGAGATTATATTTCACGTCTTAGCATTGCACAAAATTTTAGCATGAATAGATAAAAATGATAGGGCAAAAGAATTTTTTACGTGAAAAACTCGAAAAGGGAAAAACCACGGGGCATAGCTTAGCTGTAGAATTCACTATGTAGCAAGTGATATAAAAAACATCATTTCTTCACTATTAAAGAATGGGATAGTACAAACTTGGCTGCTGGTGGTAATAACTAGTGGTCGTCGGCAGTGACTATGGCTGAAAAATGTAAGAGAGTTCTTTAGTTTTTCTCATCTTCTACTACTCATTTTTTGTGAAGCATGAGGGGTCTATTTATAATTTTCTATAGTGGCATGCTCTATAAATATAGAAAAATTCAAGGGCATCTAGGGAGTATTCCAGTCCACCGGATGGCTCATAGTGATCTTCTTGATCATTGAGTGTTTATCAAGCAATTAAATGTCTTAGAGATGTCAGAATAGAGCGATTTTAGGTTGTTGGATTCGTCTCGTCGAGTCGCTCGATTCCAATATAAGCATGTCATATTTGGATATCATTTTATTATCCAATTAATGTTATGAAGTTTTTAAATAGGCTTTGGCCATTTGATTTGGACCTATTTGAACTCAGATTGGACAAAATTTGATGTTGCTGCAAATCATATCTCATATTCTGCGCCACCCTCAAAAAAGTTCCTATCTCTTTTTACACCCCCCCCCCACCAAAAGCTCTCTTTCAAGAGGGACGACCTCTCGGAAGGTATTTCTTTCTAGAACCTCTCCTTAGTTGGTTACTCGATCAGACAAAAGCCATACTATGAAAGGCTTCTAGCTTCGATGAAGAAACTATGAACGCTCAAAGGTTCTCTCTCGGATGGCTTCTTTCTTTTGAAATTTAATAATATAGAATATTATAATATGGTATGATCTCCCAAATTCAAGCCAAAACGTGAGGAACTCGCCTCCATCCCCATCTGGATAAAAATTTTGGATGTTCCTCTGGTTCTATGGACTCCTTCTGGTATTTCCAAACTTGTCAGTTTCATTGGCACCCCTCTTTCGATGGATTCTCTCATGGCCAAATGCTCTCGTTTAAACTTTGCCAGGATTTGTGTCCAAATATCTAATCTTCTCCTCTATCTGATGAAATTCCTATCTAGATAGATGGAAAAGATCAAGTTCTTAACATTATGACAGGAAGCTAATATTGGCTTCCTTTATGCTAAGATCAAAGCTCGAAAAAATCTTAAGATGAGGACAGTGCCCTCTGGAGTGTGCATGCTGAGATAATGAAGATAAAACTTTATAGGAGGAGAAATTTTTTAAATGACACAAGTTGGAAATATGTTCAGATGAGATTTTTGGAAGAAATTAACTATCTCGCAAGTTCTCATTTCTTGCAGGTGTGATATTATGAGATGAGACATGAGAGAGAGGGTGGTCATTCGCCAGATGTTGATTGCAGCAACTTTGACATCAAGCATGTGATTTTATACCATAAATAACATTCTGGTTATGTCAAATTTATATTAGATTTCTCTAATGATCAGATGAAGGATTTGTTATCTGAAGGTAAGCCTAGATAGTTTTTTAATGGTAAAAATTGATGAGACCTTTAGTATGAGTTTGAGTTTCATCTCAAGTGCTGCCCAACTCAAACTTAACTCCAAGCACGTCTGTATATACTGCTTAGCAAATAGTAAAATTATGTAGTCCTATGAATATTTAGTAAAACTATATAGTATTATGAATGTTAGTTTACATTAAATATATTTTATTTTCTTTTGAAAGCTTAGTAAAGCTTTTATTTTAGTGGAGTTCCATTTTATCTATGGAATGTACTTTCAAACTTGCAAAATGAAGTAATAGTTATGCATTTTCAATACCAATTTCAAATTAAACTGCAACATAAGTACTTGATACATTAACATAAACATGATATTAAAAATAAAAAATAATGGCACATCAACACAACAAATATAATATCAACCTTCTCCTGTACTTCTTCTTACATTTGAGTATAGCAGTACTCCATACTCCATAGTGTGTATCTATCAAGTGGTTAGCTTGTCCTTGGAGATAACTGGGTTTCAACAGCATCTCAACTTTCTCCCTTCAAGTCTGTGGTACTTTGTGGTGCTTGAGTTTGTTGGAGTAGCTCATCCTAATGTGCAGGAGAGTGTGGCAATCCGAACGGATTCATCCGTGAAGGAATATGCATACTTTACGTGTGTAGCAGCGGTTCTTGTGATGCTTGAGTATCTACTCGGTATGCAGAAGCACTGCTGCCTCATTACAGGCCGTACTGATTCCAATATTGGGTTGATGGTACTTCCCCTGATGACCCTATCATAATCATGCCAATATCACTAATAGCAAAATTAGCCTATAAAGATCGATCATTCTTATTCCGTAGCAAAATTAGAATATAAAATTGCATAGGACAAAAATATTTATCCATATAAAGTGAGGAAGATTTTCTATAATATACATGATTATAAGATATTTTATAAGTACAATCATCAAAATATACATAATTATCAAATTTAGAACGACAAGAACCACCCTAACTAGCTATCCTTATCACCACCAACCTAAAAAATCTGTCACTACCATTTGATGGAATCTTAAGAGTTTGGTTGCACATTGGATGCAACCTAAAAAATCATCCAGCTCTTATTCTTTTCACATAAACATATAAGACAAATATAAAAAATTATTGTCTTAAAAATAATTATATTATGACCCCCTTTATTATTTCAATATTTAAAGTAAAATTTTTCCTCGTAGAATTCAAAATCATAAAGGAATCTTGTCCAAAACTAATCATTGATTGTAATTTAAATGCTTTGATTAAATTGCTAAATCATCCCATCGGGTTAAGTTGGGTTTATGGGCCAGCTTGGTTGGGGACCCGCCAATCCATGTTTGAATTCCCTCTCATGCGGCGCGACCCCTTAAGTGGGGAGAAAATAACCACAGTCTTGTACATGTGAGGCTGATTGCTGGGAGGCTCGCCGAGGGATTAGTTATGCCGCCAAGTGTCTCCTAAAAGAGAGTGACAGCAGTTAGATACCCCGTTCAAAAAAAATGCTAAATCTAACATAATTATCATAAGATTTATAATTAATTGATACTTAAGAGAGGCAATGTGTTTTCTTTTTCCCACACGACAAGAAATATCTAAACTCTGATGTAATTAGTTAAATTATTTTAATATGAAAGTCAAAAATATATGATAGTGACAAATAAATCATGTTTAGCCAGCAATTATTGAAACATTTTTTGGTGGAGTTAACAAAGCTAATATCTACCTTGTCTATAAAAAAAAAATTAGTACAAAAAATTTTTGAACTAAAAATTTTATATTAAAAAGCTATTTTAAAAAATAATAAAAAAATTGTCCCAAACGTAAAAAAAAAAAATTACTAAAATTATAGATTATTTTGTCCCCATTCACGAAATTGTTCATACTCTAATGAGCGGAATGAATAACTACCTCTCAAACAAGTTGGAGCAACAGAACTATCAGTTGAAATTAAATATTGTGACTTTCATATGAGAAATTCAAATATGTATAAAATTGATTAATTGCAAGCAAATGGTGGGAATAAAATCACGCAATGAAAAACAAATAAAAGAAAGAAAAACAGGGGAAATGACAATAGATTTAATGTGGAAAAATTTAATATCGGAAAAAAAAAAAACAACAGAGCCATACAACTAAGAAATCTATTATGAAAATGGGAGAAATTGTACATATCTTTCTTCACATACTCACCCATGCCTCTCTTCACTTCTGATATTATTCTTCTCTCATAAATAAATAAATAGATGCACTTCTATTACACTAAAGGATGCAATCCTTCAAGTGAAATAAGAAGAAGAAGAAAGAAAATTTGATTGAGTCGACTCACAATGCTGTGGCACTAAACCGTAACACCTCGGTGTAGACTTTTCTTTCTACCACGTTGTGGCTCTATAACCAAAAGAATTGAGGTCTAAGTCAATAGTACAACTTGATTCATCGACACAACTGGATTCCACATAATAAAACCATATGGCAAGACGCGATGTGATGTTGCGATGTTGGCGGGAACAGTTGGGATGCAGTGTAGACTAACGGTGCACAAGCAAGTGATACGGGCGAAATGCAGTTTGAGCAAGAGGGGCAGGCCAGCCGCGTGTGGGAGGTGTAGGTGGGCCATCCATTTCGGGTTTTGGGGTCAACTCGAGCCCGACCAAAATTTTAAAGCGGATTAAAAATGAAAAATTTTTATCTTTTTGAAAAAGTTAGAAACAAATTTCTTAATATTTCCATAGTATAGCAGATCCAATTGTAAGAAAAAAATATTTCTTATCACAATTATTTCTAAAAAACAATATGAAATAGAAGCCAAATATAAATGTGATAATCATCTACAAAGCCTAATAGTGAAAAAATTATCCTAAACGAAACTTAAATCGTCAACACAAATAGGGGTGCAAATGAGTCGAGTCGAGTCGAACTCGAGCTAGGGGCTGTTCAAGTTGAGCTCGACTGCCAAATATCGAGCTTGAGTTGGAGCTCGAACTCGAGTTGAGCTCAAAAGACGAGGTTGAGCTCGACTCGTCTCACGTTGAGCAGCTTGTCGAGCTCCGTCGAGCTCCATCGAAGGCATGCACGAGCACGTCGTCTTGCCCAGGCTAGCCCCGCTAGTAGCACGCAAGCTACGAGCCTCCGATCATCCCAAGCTACATCGTTGAACTTGGTTGTCCCGAGTTCTGCCATCGAGCAACACATGAACTCCGTCGTCCCTAGTTCCGCCGTCGACTAAACTCTTTCCCGCCCGTCTTCGACTCATCCTCCCGCTTGCTCATACCGAAGTTCCATGTTCCAGCTCGGTCACCTCCACGAGCTGCTCGTCGAGCCGACGAGTCAAGCAGAGGTTTGTTCGAACTCGATAAGCTCTTAAGCTCAAAATTGTGTTCGAACTCAGCTTGCGAGCTCAATAAGCTCGACTCATCGAGCCTAATACCGCGAGTCAAATCCAAGCGGCTCGTGAGTCAGCTTGACTTGGTTTCACCCCTAAACACAAAGCATAAAAATCAAAATATGATACTGATAATCTCTAATATATTTAAACAATATTTTTCACACTTTAAAAACTCAATATAACTAGGGAGAAATAAGATATACAGTAAATTTTGCAGGACTAATGCAACAGTGACGTTGCAAAAGATGACAAAATCCTTGGCATCATATATACCCTTAAAAACCAAAAACCAATTTCAAACAATAACATCGCTGAACTTGGATTTCTCAGTTACATTAGTCCTGCAAAGAGGACATGTAAGATTCTTCAAAAGCCACGCATCAATACAAAGCATATGGAAACAGTGACGGCATGCTGGCAACAGCCTGCACAGTTCACCATCCTTGAACTTCTCCAAGCAGATAACGCAACTGGAAACGTCGCCCCATTGCTTCTCTTCTTCTTCTTCTCCTTCACCTTCTTCTTCTTCATACTGCATCTTCGGCAATCCCTTAAGCACCCATTGCACATGAAACCACTTGCAGAAATGAACTATCCTCTCTAAAGCTAAGAATATTAATATCCCTACAAAGAAATAGCCTACAGTTTCAGCCATGGAGAGGCTCACTTCAGCGACTACGAGGATGAGAAAAAAGCTTTCTTGGCTTTGTGAGTACTCGTATGCTTATGCAGTTCTATGTAGACATTTATGGATTCAAAGTAAAATCAAATTCGAATAGCATCAGTTTGTTATGCAACTGCGCGCTAGGACTTCGGGCCTAACAGTTTTCTAACAGATAAATTGAATTTATGAGTAATTTTCTAAATTATATTAATTCTGCTAGAAAATTACTTACAAATTTATGATGTTATTAAGGATCGAATCGAAATAGAAAAGGAAATTTAAAGCTCTAAATAAAATATAGCAGACGAAGGTAAAAATAAAATTGTTCGAATTGGTGTTGGATAGTTTTTATTTTTGCTTGCTACAACAACATCAACAAAAATATTAAATATTTATTGGGTCAGTAATACGATTTTTTTTTCTCCATTGTGTCATATTATGGAACTTTTATTTGGTCCGGTGAACGTACGTAGAGCTACGTTCGGCCAGCACTAAATCGCAGGCACAAAATGAGAAATACCGAGCAATACCAATAATAACGAGAAATAACATTATGTCAAGACAAAATACCGAGTTATACCGAGTAATTCCAAAAAAACCGAGTTTTTTCTAGAAAAAACTCGGTTTTTTTTTTGAATTACTCGGTATTGCTCGGTATAACTCGGTATTGATTTTCACAGAGTGGTATTCCTCGTTATTATCAAACAATACCTAGCAATACCGACCAAATACCGAGAAAAAATTGAGAAACAATCATCTGACTGAACATAGAGCTACGTCCGGTCAAAGGACGTAATAAAAGTTCCATATTATGACTCAAATTCTCATTTAAATCTAATAAAAAAAGTAATTTATAATATTCTATAATCTAGTCTTTTTAGGTATGTTCTATTTTTTTATTTTATTTTTATTTTTTTAAAAATCGGAATCAACCATTATCTCGGATCCTAAAACTAAGGTAAAGACTACCGAAAAGTATTTACTCGAATCTAAGTCTAACGGAATGCAAATGGACTTACAAACTGCACATCATATAAGACATAATCAGTCTGACCCCTGGATTTATTGTCTTGTCTGGAAATGGTTACCAGCTAAACCCACATAATCGATTTTAAAATCATGTTTTTCAGTCTCAATGCACATAAAGAGTAGGGAGAGTGTTTTTGTTTAAGAAGTATGACTTATAATTTAGCTTTGAGGCCAAGATGCGTAGTTATGATGGGTATGCACATGCTGACTGAAAGTATATTTTTGTTATCTAATCTTTAAGTAAATGCTTTCTACATGTGACACATTTAGGTTATGCATGATCATTTTATGTTTGGAAAACTTGATTTTTTAAAAGTAAGTCGTACAAATTTTCTTTTATTAGAAAAATGTGAAGCCTAAATTAGTTTTTAAATTGTTTACATTTTAATGGGTAGAAAACTTATTTTATCTTAAGAGTCCACATCATCAAAAGTCCAAGACATCCCCAAGCAAAAACAAGAAAAAAAATCTAAGAAAAACAAATATATCTACTCTCCTTACCAAGCCATAAGAAGGCTGACGTTTTATGTGACCAAACCATCTAAGACAACTCTCTAATCTTATATGTCGTTATGGCTACTCCGACCTTTTAACGAATATACTCATTTCTCTCTAAAACTATGGCTATGTGATTTTATTGCCTTCGAAATGATATCTCTACTATTCTTTTACGTGCAAAGTACACCCAACAAAGAATAATGTCCTACATTCACAAATATTTTTTTGGAACATTTAGGCCATTTAAGGCAAACTTACACACACAACACATATACATAGACTCGAACCCTAGACCTCTTAATTTGAAGCCTTATCTCTCTCAACCAATAGGCCAAGGAGAGCTGTGTTTCACAAATATTCAGTACATTTTTTGAAAAACAACTTAAGAGTACATAATCTATACTGATGAACTCAAAAGCTCATAGTTAAGATGTACCCAATTCCAATTAGGAGCAAATCTTAGGAACTGTCGCTTAATTTATCCTACATAATTTAAATAAGATAACCAGTAGCAATCAATTCAAAACAGTTCACCAAAACCTAACTAGAATAAAAAAGTTAATCCATACAGCAACTTTCAACATTGTTCAGGTCTAATCAGCTGAAATATAGATCCAGGTATTTAACTGTTACATTCAAACTTTGTCTAGGACAGCTTTTTTATAGCTTTTTAAAACGACTTTCTAGTACAAAAATTAATTTTTTATACTAAAAAGCCACTTCATAAAGCAGTAAGAAAGACGTCCCAAACTAATTCACTAAGGTTTTGCTTGGGACAGCTTCCTTACTGCTTTTTTAAAACATGTTTTTAGTATAAAAAAAAATTAACTAAAAAGCTATTTTAAAAAATAATAAAAAAATTATCTCAAACAAAATCTAAATCCTTATGTAGACAGCTCAATAAGGTGCAGCACACCACCACTAACAACAACATCAAATATTTATCCCACTACATGAGAGCCGGTCAGGCACGGCACACAAATCAGTTAAAACCAAAAACATCTTCAAAACAAGCTATAAAAAAAATGAAACAGGAAAATAAATAACCGAATAAATAAATGACAAAAATTTTGGTGCTCTTGAAAGCCAAGCCAAACAAAAAGAAGAAGAGAAAACAAAGAAAAGCACTCATATATGAAATTGAGTTCAAATTCAATTAATATTAAATGTAACTTTTGTGTATCTGGCATGATGTAATGTCCTTTTGCAAGTTCATTAAAATTAGAAACCTTGTTTTCCTTGGTGTAAAAATCAGAAACACTCGAATACGGGTTTTTAGCTGAAGTTGCAGGTCCAGTCTGAAAGATTAACAGGCTCGTTTGTCATTATGACAAATTAATCAAATTCCTGATTACGTAAGGAAGAATGCCGCCATGATTGAAGTAAGCCAATTCCACCTGCATTTTCCAGTTACATATTTCATTAGTATGAATGGATGAGAAGAGGATATTATCAAGGGAGATAAACTGTATACAGGAAGTATATGATTAAAGCAAATACGAAATATCAAAACTTTAACCGATATGACCAATGGAAGATGAATTATCAGCGCGTCTAACTTATTAAGGTTTCATTTTTTGGGATGACTTTCTTAATGTTTCTTAAAACAGCTTTTTAGTGTAACATTTTTTATGTTTTACTAAAAAGTTGTTTTAAGATAACTAGAAAAGTCTCTCTAAAACTTAAAGAAAAATTCTATAAGATGGTAGTGAGATTTGCAATGCTTTATGGTGCAGAATGTTGGCCATTAAAAGAGAAGCATAATATTAAGTTAAGTGTTGTAGATATGAGGATGTTAAGGTGGATGAGTGGCTTTACTCTTACAAACAGGACACGAAATGAGCATATACGTGAAAAGGTTTGAGTAACTCTAGTGGAAGATAAGATTAGAGAGAGTCGCCTTAAATGATTTAGTCACATAAAACGACGGTCTTCAGATGACCCGATTAAAAAAGTAGATGTATATTTGACTTATGTTAAGAAAGACAGAGGTAGACCTAAAAAGACTTAGTTAGAAAATATTAAAAATGACCTTTCTTTATTAGATTTAGATGAGAATTTGACTTTTAACAAGGCACCAATGGAAAAAAAAAGGATTCATGTGGCCGATCCCACAATGGGTTAAAGACTTGTTGTTGTTGTACTAAAAATTGTTTTAAGAAACAATAAGAAAGTCATCTCAAACAAAGCCTGAGTCTACCATGGCTTCTAAAATGCTCTCACCAAAGAAGCGAATAATAGCTGTACATTTAAACAAAGGAAATGTGCGCCTCATTGGATGCCGAAAATGGCTTCTAATTTTCTATATATATATATATATATATATATATATATATATATATATTGTAAATATTTCTACTCACTGCAGGCTTATAGTCAAGTTGTGAAGCATTTTAAAGAATTTCTAGACCTGTAGATTTACATGAATCAAGAAGGTTACTAACATCTTCCATGCCCAACTCCATCAAATTTGTCACAAATGGCGATACTGCCATCATTCCTATTCTTCCCCGTTAAAGCTAAATACAAGTGGTACTATTTTTCTAGTCATTCTGGTTTTATATGAATCAAGAAGGTTACTACTACTCTCCCCTCAAGCCCAACTGCATCAAGTTTTAACAAAAACGGAAATCCTACCATCGTGTCTTTTCTTCTCCACAGAGCTTTAATATAAATAAAATTAATCTAGTTTAGTGTAAGCATCCAATGACTTGTACTGTAGAGGTAGGATTTCGTAATGCATATAATAAGACGCTTAATATGCTTTTATGGGAAAAAAAATGAGGCTTCGCGGATCACAACAAACAAATCAAACAACTCACTTTTTTAAGTAAAAAAAGACTAATAATCTTTAAGCCTAATAAATAAAGAAAGGATCATAAATATCAAAGAATTTTAGCGAGAAATTGAAAATATATAAAATAAACAAGCAGGCTTATAATATTTAAAAAATAAGATTTCAAGTGTATCACTTTTTGAGAAAAATCAAGAGTATTAAACTACCTAATAAAAAATAATATAGAGAAAATGTACAAGGAACAAACAACTAAATTAAAGAAAAAAGTAGGCCTTACACTACTATGAGATGATTTTATCTAGAATAATATAGTTGCATTTCTACCGCAAACAAAGAAATCAGGCATAAAACTTGCACTCATCCGATTGAATACAGAAAGAGAAATTATATTAAATATATAAGTTATAGAGCACATAATTCAAACCACTACTTAGCTATCATATTCTAGCTTAGTAGATAAGGTTATCACAAGATTAACCCTAATATAAAATTTAATCAATCCCAAATTGATTTTAAATACCAAACAAACCTATTAAATTTTCAAATAAGAAAAAGTCAAAATCCAAGCAATATGTAAACATCACATTCAGGAACCACACATGAACCATCGGAAGCAGAAAAATTGCATAGCCATAAGAATCAGCATGAGCAATGGACATAATCACACCATGAATAGCATAAAAAATAAGTTACATAAAAGTAAGCAAATGATTGGACATTGACTCACATGGAAGATATGGAAAGAGAGTAAATTTAAAAAGACTACAATAGGCTCATAAAATAAGGTCAAATAAAACACATTCAAAATTAGATTTACACTATAATTTCTTCAAATTTCTAATTTATAGGAATTATTTCCAATGTGTTGCACAATTTTAAATAGTCTCACCTTTCTTGCATTAAACTTTCTAAAAGTTTCTATGGAAGCCATTTGAATTTAAACACACTATAACCTTATCACTAGGCTTAAAATCAAAATTCCAAATACCTCTTGTTGATGATGAAACTTGGGATGGTAAGAAGAGATTTCTGTTTAAGTTCGGAATAGAAATAAGAAGAATTCACTACTACTTAAATTAATTAAGTCAGAAAATATGGCAGACAGAGAAATAGCAAAGGGTAGGTAATAATGGGTGCACAAAGGTTTACAGTGGTTCGATTGTTTCGAACTGTCACTATTGTAAGGTACATACTAGAGCTTTTATTATTATCACTTTACAATTAATATGAAAATTTTGTGCCGCCAAACACACAGTGACCAATCAAAGGCAATAAAATCACATAGCCATAGAGAAAAGAATGACAATAAAAAATGCTGACATTGATTTTTTTTTTAAATATTTGTCGCTTTTCCTTTTTCCCTTTAACTGCTCATTTCAGTTTTACAAGTCATAACTAAGTAGCAATTTGGCATAGAAAATGAATAACTTAGTGTACTTAAAAGACCAGGAATTTGTAGACGAAGTCATATGGCTTAGAGTCGATGCATTGGTCTGTCTAAAGATATAAAACAAGATAAAAAAGCTTTATGATTTCTATACCTGTAACAATAGTTATTTAAAAAATCGCAAGAGAAAGAGTGGGTACGACAAGTAAAAAAGGCACACAAAAAGAGAGATGGGTTGAGCAAGTAAAAGGGCACCTCCGTATCAAAGCGAAGGGTGCAAGTGAAAGACTTTCCATTATCTGTCACAACTATAATGTCTTGCCCAGGTCTTATGCTGCTAATGTTGCTTGGAAGATCAATGGTGTATCTTTCGTAACCAGTAAGACCTAAGGAATCGGCATCATCACCAGGCTTGAAGCAAAGTGGAATAATACCCATTCCAACTAAGTTACTTCGGTGGATTCTCTCAAAGCTTTTAGCTATCACAGCTTTTACACCCTGATATAAAGATGTGAACAACTTAGTTGCAACAAAAAACCAATGCATTAGCTTTTGTTCTACATCTAGGAAGTAAAACGTTGGAATGACAATGAACATCAATATTAGAGCCTCATCTGAACTACTTAGGCTCAGTTTCATTAAAATTTCTCCACTCATTCTTGCTAGATGCCAAGAGCAACATAATTGTATAAAAACATGATCAAGCAAGAAGTAGCAAAATGCTCACCAGCAACATTGGACCTTTAGCAGCCCAATCTCTGGAACTACCGCTACCATACTCTGCTCCAGCCAAAACTATCGTTTCATGGCCATCTGCCTTGTACCTCTGCAAGAGAGTAAATTTTGCATAGACCCGGAATTCAGAGATGGATTGATTAATAATGGAATGCTTGCAATACTATTTCCTACCTTTAAAACTTAGCTATATGATGTTTAGTGCAACTTGTCTAAAATTGTGCACAGAAACAACCATATACAAGCTTAAAAATCACATAAACGACCACATATGCATGCACACAACCACACGAGAACTTCCAGTATATTATAACTCTTGAAGACATGAAAATGAAATATATTATATTACAACATACTTTATAAGGCAAAAAATGTAACAAAAAATTTGAAATAACACCTCTATTTCAAACAACAGCTAGTTTTTCTTGAGTAAAACATATTCAGACAAAAAATATATTAATCAGAACTATATATTTAGGTTAAAATTTTATTACATCGTTGGCAACACCACCACCACCACAACAATATCAATGGCAACCTTATCAGATAAAGGGTTGAAGCACACATCAAAATATTTACAGATTTTTCCTAATGCAATGGTGGCCAAAAAAACCTGAAAAGAAGTCATCATGATCAATGGATGGATGGAAGCAAGTCAAGCTTTATGTGTAATTTATCTAATGGATCTGAAGACTTCCTCTGTGCTATATGAAATTGTGCAGCAAAACATTTTTCTTGTTTAGAACGCTACTCACTAACAATAGCTTATAAAAGATTGAAAAATGGGAACTTAATAATGAGACTGGATGCAAATTCTAAAAGGTCTCAGTAAGTTAAAATTTAATAAAAATATCAATGTTAGCATTTATTAAAGTTAGGCTATGTGAGTCCATGATGAACATACCATTGCTGCATCAAATACAGAAAGCCTATCCCCTGTTGGAATATGAATGGTCTTTGGCCCAACCACTCCATTCAAAAGCTTATTAACAAGCCGAATGTTTGCAAAGGTTCCCCTAGCCATTATTTCATCGTTCCCACGACGGCTTCCATATGAATTAAAATCCTTCCGGTCTACACCTCGCTCAAGTAGGTACTTAGCAGCAGGGCTGTCCTTGTGAATGCTACCAGCAGGTGAAATGTGATCTGTTGTAATGCTGTCACCAAAGTTTAGCAAGCAATAGGCATCTTTAACTGCATGCGGACCTGGTGGATTCATGCTCATATTCTTGAAATATGGTGGCTCGTGAATATATGTAGAATTTTCATCCCATGAATAAAGAGTTGAGACTGGGACAGAAAGGTTATTCCACATAGGATTTCCTTTTGTGATAGCTTCGTATGTGCTCTTGAACATGTCAGACAACACACTACTTTGAACAACCTAAAAAACAATACAAATCATTTTCAGGCTAGAAGGTTACCAAATCCATCTAGAATCGTAGAAAAAACAAAATATGCAGAAAACTTGTTGAAGAACCTGAATAGTTGGGTATGTTTTGTCATCATATATAATGAAAAGGTATGCCTTCTCCAACATTTAGAAAGATAAATCTACCATACACAGAAAATATCATTCTAAACATCGGAAATTACAAAATCTGATCATGCAAAAACATCAATCCTCAGCCTTTCTATGTTAGTTATAAGCGGCCAAACAACAAGATTCTAAGCCGGAATTATAAAATATAGAAAGCCTCAATGACAGTACTAAGACAGACAATCATTCTCATAATTATACTGAATAAATAAGCCTAAAGCAAAAGAAAGCCAGGTAAAAGACTACTTAAATGTAATCAACAGGCTAAATACATAGCATTTATAAAACTTGAACAATAGAATAAAATAAGCAATCTTCTGAAATTAGTAGAACTTACCTCCGCAACCTCTTCAGTAGATGGCCATATATCCTTGAAATATACACTCTTTCCATTTTTTCCGGTACCAATTGGTTCCTTCTCAAAATCAATGTCAACCTGGTGAATTTCAAGAGGGTAGTCAGGGAAGTTAATAACACACATGAAAAATTTTAGTTTCAAAGATAAGAGAATTGTTTGAGCATGAAGATAATAATCCAGCTTATAGAAATAAAAGGAATTTGGATTCTTAAAGTTTAATCACATATTCAAATTAGTCTGATAAAGTTCCTTTTTAGGCGTAGCAAGGCATACAATGTTTAAGCCGTCATTTAATTCCAATTTTTTATTTATCTGATACAAGGATGAGATGACTTATAAACAAGAAAAACTTTTTTTTTTGGGGACAAAAAGATCCAAACTATGAAACAGTTCAGAAACATGTTTAGTCACACTACCAATATGTTATTTTAGTTAAAGGGGGGCAAACGATAAAAAAAAAAATTTATAAGAAAGTCAACTTACTGTGCCAGCAAGAGCATATGCTACCACAAGTGGAGGTGAGGCTAGGTAATTAGCTCGAGTCAAAGGATGCACTCTTCCCTCAAAATTCCGGTTTCCAGAAAGTACAGCAGCAGCAACAATGTCTGCAACGATAAAACATAAACAGCAAATAGATGACATCAAAAGGAATGTATTCAACAAATTTAATACTTAAAAGAGGTAAAGGAAAAAATAAATAAACAATATAGTGTTGGCTACCATTTTCTGAGATTGCATTAGCGACAGACTCGTCAAGGTCCCCAGAGTTTCCAATGCATGTAGTACAGCCATATCCAACAATATGGAATCCTTGCTGATTCAAATACTGCTGAAGACCACTAGAATAGAAAAGCCATCAAAATATTCATCAAAATTATAATACCATCTAATTCAGTTCTGGAAAACTTAAATTTATGTAGATAACAGCATCCTTTATGACTTTTCCAGGAGCTTCTATGAAACTTGCGCTGTCTAATATTGTACCTTCTAAGTAAATATTTGGTAACAACACCAGAGCCAGGGGCAAGACTCGTTTTGATCCATGGCTTAACCTACATTTAGACGCAAACCATCAGTCAATGGCATGAAAATAACATAAAAAAAGGTTACAGTTTCATATGCAAAGATGGGGGCAAAATGAACAATATTGGCATCATTTTGGACAAGAAGAGAGGAAAAAATATGAAGACGCAATATCATATATAATAATAGAAATTTTATGAGTGTTAGCTACAAGTTTTGATCATAAAAAACCTCAGTAAAATATTAGATATGAAAATTGGAAATAGCATACCTCTAAACCTAACTCACAAGCTTTCTTCGCTACAAGGGCAGCGCCAAGCATTACACTAGGATTTGATGTGTTGGTGCAACTGGTTATGGCTGCAATAACAACACTGCCGTGCTTCAATTCTGCAGGCTGCCCATGGAAATCGAATTTCACAACCTTATCCTGGGATTCCTTTTGTACTGCAAAACCCTGGAGCAAATTTTAATAATTCACTTTAAAAAAAAAATTCCAAACAACGATATCAAGAATTAAATGATAAAATGTGCCTATATCGGTCATCAATACATGGTGGAGGTTTATGTTCAAAGCCATCTCTGGCTCAAATTTGCGAAAAAAAAGGTAACTCGAGACAAAATTCAAGGGTTTTCATATTGCCAGCCTATTAAATAATGTAGCAAGCAGCCTTAACTTAATCAGCAAGAGGTGGTTAACACTTTAATGAAGGACTATTAAACATCAACCCAAATAAGCAAAGGAAAAGTGATTACACAGCTTTTCACACCTTGAATCCAACTTTACTATCCAAACAAGAATGCCAGTCTGCCTTCATTTCTTTCAAAGGAACTCTATCATGAGGCCTGAAAATATAACATCAGATAAAAATGCATTTAATATCTAAAAAGAAATGTTAACGAATTATAGATAACACCATTAATAACAGAAGATGGAAGATGAAGAAATGTGAGATTACCGCTTTGGACCCGAAATGCAAGGTTCGACAATGGAAAGGTCCAGCTCAAGATAAGATGAGTATACAGTTTCAACCTGCGGCTGAATTCGAAAGAATTGCAAATATCATGAAGCAATTATATTGCTTTCAATAAGATATACAACATTAAATTTACCTCATTGTAGTCAACAAACATTTTGTTTGCCCGTAAATAGGCCTCTATCATTGTCACCTGTCATATAAATTAAGAATTAATGGAATGTATCGTTTAAGTTTTAAACTGAACAGATAATTCACTTAATAATGTTATACTATTATATTTTGATGACGCAAAGTGATATATTGCAGAACATATTATGTACCTACAATTATAGAAAAACTAGAATAAAGATGGGTTTCTTTTGACAATCTATCATCCAAGGATTCAATTGGGACATTTTTTTCATAGTTTTATCTTCCAGACAGCTGTCAATTGTCATAGTTCTATTTGGCTATAGATTGCTTATGTTTAAAAAAAAATTTATGTTGAGAAGCGGTTTTTTACAATCAGTACAGCTCAAGTGTGTTAGTTGTAGGAAAACTAATATCCATTTTTTTTTTCAAAACAAAATAATTCTACAATATCCACAACAACTGCCAATAAGGTTTTCCCACAATTGTTAAATTCAAAAAATTGGAAAGGGAAGAAGGCTTAATTTTATTATATAAAAATATCCTTATTTATAGATTAATACAAGATGTCTTAATAAAGAAACAAATAACTACAAAATCATGCATGATTGCCTTAATACAATCCTTCCTAAATCAGCCACCTAAATATACAAGGAGATCGGCGTGATCTAGGTGAGCCTCCCACAAATCCCTATGATGGCCGTGGGATCAAGGGCCAAGGGATGGTTGGGATTTTAACACTTCCCCTCAAGCCGGGGAATACAAATATGTTAATCCTAGCTTGGTAATTAGTCCAGAAAAAGTAGAGTTATCAAATATTTTGGTGCACCATAGAGTCCGCCATTTGTTCAAAACATTGGGAGAAATTAGCTTCAGAATGGCAAATGGTAGCAATGAAGGCTGCATTGGTTATAGATAGGATAGTAACCATAAGAGAAGGCCGATGATGAAGGCAAGACAATAAGAAAAAATATGTTTTTAGGATTGCGGCAAGCTTCAAGGACAGCAACAGAAAAACACATCTCAAGCAACTCAGGACTTGGCACGCAAATCTCTTCTCATCCGATCGAGCCATCTTTCAGCCCAATGCAAATCAGTCGTCCGACTCCACCCGAACTCCTATTTGATCGACCCTGTATAGGAGCATGCAAGGCCTTTGATCCCTATGGTTTAATCACAGAAAGGAGTACATGTCTTGCACTCTTGCTAGTCCCGGCGCTAGTCCCTCATGAGAGGGAACTCTCAGCTCTTTCTATAAGAAAGAGGAGTTTCTGCGCTCAACTTTTCTCGCTTTTGCTCAGTCGACTTTGGAAGTTCCATGCAATAGGAGCCCTCTCGCTCAATCTCTCCTCGATCTTGGACTCATGAAAGAAGCAGAAGGACCAATATTCCTTAGAATTCCAACAATAAAGGCCGATGAAAGGAGCAATATTCCCTAAAATTTCCTAGGTTGGTGGTGGGAACATGCATCCATTATAATTCTTGCAATGAAGGCTAGTAGTGGAAACCTGTATTCCTCAGAATTTTGGCAATAAAGGCCTGTGGTGGGAACATATACTCGGGATTTTGGCAATGAAGGCCGGTGGTGGGAACCTATATTCCTCTGAATTATGGTAATGAAGGTCGGTGATGGGAACATGTATTCCTCTCAATTACAGCAATGAAGGTTGGTAATGAAAACCTAGAGAACCAGTAAGTTTCAGCTCTTTCAAGGTAGGATAAAGTGCTTCTAATCTCTCTGTAGCCTAACCCTCAATATCAACGATCGACTCCCTACTTAGGCAAGTAGCGTACTTCAACATCTGCATGCTCGCCAACTCTTCGGTCACCGTAAGCACGCACTGAACCGTAGCAATGAATAGCCTTTTTACCAAGAAAATCATCTTCTTCTCCATTACACTCATTGTCTAGGCAACTCCACATATCATGTTCGTTCCATCAGCGAGCTTTGAATCCAGCGAACCAACATCAGTCCAAATCAGACCGGCAAGGTTCTCAATGACGATTCCATCAGCAGCAGCGAAGAAGGTGAGAACGTTGGTTATGAAGTGGCGCTCGTCCAATTTGAGGAATTGATCCCAGTGGCGGAGATCTTGGGTTAGATTGACTATTTTTGCTGTCCAAAAGGAGGCCTCAACCTTCTTGTACATCTCCTAGATCTAAGGGTAGCGGATTGAGAACATGTAAAAGCGGTCGGGATTTGGGGCAAGGAGGGGCTCTTTGAGTGGAGGATTTGATGGCATATGCAATAGCTCTTCAACCGCTTGTTCCTTGCTCGGTTCGACTCCAACACACGCACGAGGGTCAGTAATCCCTGCTTAGGCACACACGGATGAAGTTCCTGCTCGCTCCCTCTCTTGATCCTCTTTTTCACTAAGTTCGGCCTCTAGGTAGGCACGCATGAGAGGGGTCTCATGTGCCATCTCTAGCCT
This sequence comes from Dendrobium catenatum, assembly GCF_001605985.2. Lineage (NCBI taxonomy): Eukaryota > Viridiplantae > Streptophyta > Magnoliopsida > Asparagales > Orchidaceae > Dendrobium > Dendrobium catenatum. The sequence goes on from NW_021430753.1 coordinate 95,331, forward strand.
CACGCAGAAGACTGAAAAGGGAAGCCCTCTCACTTGCTAACTGCTCTGGACGTACGCGAGTAGGAGAAGAACGCAAGAACAGTCTCACCCTTGATCACATGCAGCAGCGAGCACAATCCCGCTCAATCAACTCTCAAGCACATGTGTAGAATCTTTTGACCACTTGCCTTTCTCGTCCTGTTCAGTCGTACGCATGCAAGAGGGGTTTACAAGACGTTCGTCTCTCTCGATCAAACTCATAGACCAAGGGGTTCTCACTCGACTCCTCCACATGAGACACACTAGACGTTTGTCTCTCTTGATCGAACGGATTTTGTTTCAGAAGGGAAAGTTTGGCAGTAAAAAAACTCAAAATTCCGGCCAAAGAAATGAAGGCTCTAATATCATGTTAAATTCAAAAAATTAGAGAGGGAAAAAGGCTTAATTTTATTATACAAAACTATCCCTATTTATAAATCTATACAATATGTCTTACTAAAAAACAAACAACTGCAGAATCATGCATAATTGCCTTAATATAATCCTTTCTAAATCAGCCACACAAATATAGAAGGAGATCGACATGATCTAGGTGAGCCTCCCATGGATCCCCATGCTAGCTGTGGGATCAAGGGCCAAGGGACGGTTGTCAATTATCATAGTTCTATTTGGCTATAGATTTTTTTTTTTTTTTTAATTATGTTGAGAAACGGTTTTTTACAGTCAGAACAGCTCAAGTGTGTTAGTTGTAGTAAAACTATTATCCTTTTTTTTTTTTCAAAAGGAAATACTTCTACCATATCCACAACAACTGCCAATAAGGTTTTCCCACAATAGATCTATATCTACTTTTATATACACATGCTGTCACCCTAAATGAATTCTATAAGTTTGTTTATGATGCTTGCCATTGTATATAAAAATAATATTAGATTGTTATGGGAAAAATACTATGGGTGTTCTAGATTTTTTTTTTCTTCTGAAAAAATTAGACATCAACTTTCTTACAGCTACTGCACTGTAGCATAATAAATTGTAAAAAGTGATTTCTCATTACAAAATTTTGAAAAGTAGTTAAAAGTTGCAACCAAACAGAGTTTTAACAACTTTTTGGAAAGAAATGCTAAGAAAAGGCCATCAAAACAGTTTTGTTTGGGACGGCTTTCTTATTGCTTCTTAAAGCAGTTTTCTAGTACAAAAATTTAAATTTTTTACTAGAAAACTGCTTTAAGAAGCAGTAAGAAAGCCGTCCCAAATGAAGCCTTAGGCTATATTTGGGGCGGCTTTCTTACTGCTTCTTAAAGCAGCTTCCTAGTATAAAAATTTTAATTTTTGTACTAAAAGCAGCTTTATGAAGCAGGAAGAAAGCCGTCCCAAACGAAGCCTTAGTTTGTTTCAAAAAGCAATTTCGAACAACAGTTTGCACAACAAGCGTCTAGCAAACTGTTGTTCATTATCCCAAATACTTCTTAAAGCAAAACTAAATTACAACTAAAAGATTTTAAATGAAAACATTTCCACGCTGTAAACAGGTCCAACTATTTTAGTATGTGAAATTTGTTATGGGCAAAAACACCAACAGTTTCATGACTTCTTCCAGTCAACTTCAGATATTGCAGAGTGACGTGATCCACTGGAAAGAAGCCCATGGTTGCACCATATTCTGGAGACATGTTAGCAATGGTTGCCCTGTCAGCCAGTGATAACTCACCGACACCTTCACCTACAGTGAGTAATAAAAAGATTAAACATACATTAAAAAAAAGTGTTAGCGCTGAAAATGATATCTGAATGTTTAAGCACTATTTACCATAGAATTCAACAAACTTGCCAACAACTCCATGCTTCCGCAGCATTTGAGTCACAGTTAACACCAAGTCCGTCGCGGTTACACCGTTGCATAATTTACCGGATAATTTAAAGCCAACAACTCCTGGCAAAACCATGCTCATTGGCTGCCAACAAAAGATGCAGCATTAAACTGCTATACATGTGAAACCGGAAAGATAATATCACTATGCACTGTAATTTGCACGAGAGTTTCATTGTAGAAGAGTCAAAAAAAAAAAAAAGGGCAGGAGTACCAGCAGAAATAGAACATTAGAACCCATATAAGACTCTTATGTGGTTACTGAATATCAAGAAAACCAAAGTGTCACCATTACTTGTGCTGGCTGCTCAAGGTGCAAATTAAAACTTTAAATTTCCGTACAAGCAGCCAAATAAAGTTTGCGAATTTCTAAATAGAGGAAGTTGTGAGGAAGTTTTTGCGGCTCAGGAGTGCATGAAGGCGTGATTTATTCAGGGCTTTAGTTTTAGATTTAGGTAAGTTTTAATAAAAAATATATAAATAAGGTGAGGCGTAAGCCTCATGCCAGAGAGGCATGAGGAAAGGCATGCTAGTCAAGCTGAGGCTCAAGCCTCATAAAAAAAACTGAAGGCGTAAGCATTGAGCTGTTTTTCACTAGAATTGTGTTAAAGCGGGCCTCATATTGCACAATTTTATGCAATGCTTAAAACTTAGTCATTTCTTCTTTCATCGATCGAAACTTAAATGTTAAATCTAATCCATCCATCAAATTCATATTCCATTGAATGCACATTGCGAAAGACTAACACCTTTCATTGTGATGCAATCTATCAGCTTTCTGTCCCAAAATTCAAATTGTCTTCCTTACATCCAAGCACATAGTCATCGCTTCTTTTTTGGGGGGTTGCAAACAAAGAAATAACTTTTTATTTTATTCTTAATATATATTTTTTTGGAGGGGCGTTATTAAGCAAACTAAAGTGCTAACAAAGAAATAACAAGCACGCTCCAATACAGGACAACGATGAGGGGAAATATTGCCTCAGCCGCCATGCCACAGTGCTTAACTCATTCATCGTTTCTCTTTCAATTTGATGTTTATTAGGCAAACTAAAGTGCAAACAAAGAAATAACAAGCACACTCCAATACAGGACACCAGCAAGAGGAAATATTGCCTCAACCTCCATGCCACAATACTCAACACATTCATCGCTTCTCTTTCAATTTGATCATATACTTTATTCAGTTGATTTGTTTTTATAGCATGACGAACTGCTTGGGAGGAGCTTTTGTTCTTTTTAACTTCAGTCTCCTCAAAGGAAAAGTTTTAAAGAAGAGGATCAGCAATACTTTCAAAGAAAACAAGATAGAGCGAGATTTTATAAAGTCTTCAAGAAATTATGTGCCAAGAGTAGCATCAAGGTCAAAACTACAGAACAAGATATGGTTCATCAATAATTAGCTTTCAGAGGACAATAACACAACTCCATGACTTCTTGAAACAATAAGGAAAGTTCTATGCAGAAGAAAACAGATGAATTTGATTTCCTTGCTTGTGCGCTGAAGATGACAGCACCTGAGGATAGCCAAAGGAAGTTGTTCATGATTGATGGAATCATCATGGAGATTAACATTCTTTACCCAGAAGTAAAGGGTCACTGAGGAGTGAGGACAGTGACTTCTTTACAATTCACACTAAGAAATTGTTCAGTCTTCAGTTTTTACATTGAATATATATAGGCAAGACTTAACACAAATCAATGACTATAAAAAGAGCTTTAGGGGATTCTTCCATGCCACTTCATTTGATCAATCTGAAGGCTTCATTTTGATTGAAGACAATGGAATCAAAAACTTAGTCAATTATGAATTTGTAATCATTAATTTGGATATTAATTTAATCTTGTTTTTTCTTTTCATTTTTCACTCAAACACAATCAAAGGATTGCTATAAGTTTATCATTACAAGCAAAAACTAAATGTAATAAACTTCAACAACGACTACAAGGACATTGACTACAAATATATATATATATATATATATATATATATACATACATACTTAGAAAGGCTAAAGTATTATACAATATGAGATGTTATTTACTCAATGCCTAAAAGGAATTTATGTATAAATTTTAATATAAGGTGTCAAAGAATTTCAAAATTTCAGTTCTAAAATTCAGAAACATTAGAATTCTTTGAGATTAAGGCATAAATCAAATCAACTCTAGGATTCGAGTAATTAGAATTTTATCAAAAATATTTTTAGAGAGTTAGCTCAATATACTACTGAATAATAACAAACAAGAAATGAATAAAATATATCACAGAGAGTATCCAAATTAAACAGAATGAAAATCACATAAAAAATATAAATAATCCCTAAAACTAAGCACAAGTTACTTCAAGATGTAAAATTAAGCATTAAGAGAAGTGTTTTGAAATGATTAAACCTGCAAAATCCATTCATTCCTATTAAATGTTGCCTAAGAAGTTAAGTCTATTCTTTGAAAATCATTTTGGACAATTTCTATACATGTCGCCTTATATCTACCCCCTATCATTCATAATCCTTTGAAATTAGTTTTATCTACTCATCTAATATTTATCTACCCTTCATTATATATATCCAAGCCACCTCAATCCATTTTCAATTATCTTAACTTCGATAGATGTTACTCCAACTGCTCATCTAACAAATTCATTCTTTAATTTATTATTCATAATGGTGTATATTTATCTTAACATTCTCATCTTTGTTATACTCAACTTAGATATCAATGGCTTTTTATCCAGCCAACACTCGAATCCAAACAACATTGTCGTCTAATTGCAATTATATAAAACTTTAACAATTCTTGATATTCACACCCATCTCATAATAATAATGAGATACTTCTCCGATTTAATCATCTTGCTTTAACTGTAAAAACTTATATCATCATCTATACCTTCATCATTTGTATAATAGATCCAAAAGATTGAAAATATATTCCTTGGTTATATTCTCAAAACCATTCAATGTGCTATATATAAAAAATGGTAATAACTACCGAATTTTGTAGCTAATCAGATGTGTTATTAGTTACCAAAATATGCAGCCTGAGACTGTTTCCATGAATTATAATTGCTTTTTTACCTGACCAAGCATTGTAGCCTCTGCTTCAATACCTCCAACACCCCAACCAGCAACTCCTAAACCATCAATCATGGTGGTGTGTGAGTCGGTTCCAACAACACTGTCTGGATATAGGATGCCAGCATTGTTAAAAACAACTCGACCAAGGTACTCTAGGTTGACCTGCAGTTTGTTTATGGCATGCACTCATCATTAGAAAGAAATCATTTGAATCGGTAATAACTCAACTTTCCTAAATGTCAGAGGATAGCAAATCTGAAGTACATTTAAAAGCCTAAAAGCAAGCAAGGCAACTTACTTGATGAACAATACCAGAGCCTGGAGGTACAACTAGCATATTATGGAATGCATTAGCGCCCCATTTAAGAAAAGCAAACCGTTCATTGTTTCTTTGAAATTCAAGTTCCATATTTATTTGCACGGCATTTTCTGATCTTGCCAGATCTACTTGCACTGAGTGGTCGATAACGAGATCCACAGGCACCTAATGCAAAAGAAAGGTTTTCTTAGAAATAGGAAAAGAAAGAGCAATAAACTATTGCCATAATCATAAAGACCAAATTCTGAGAAAAACCTTGCTTCACCGAAGAAGTACAAAAAATAAGTATAATAAATCTGAAATAAATATATAATTATAGGAAAATTCAAAATTCAAAGAGGACACAAGGAAATGTGGGAGAAGAGAGACATTGCAGCAGAAGCTTTGATGGAGAACTAGTGAATGACTGGAATAGACGCATACCAGTGGGTTGATCTTATTTGAATCGCCACCCAGCCTGTTCATAGCATCACGCATGCATGCAAGGTCAACAACAGCAGGTACGCCAGTAAAATCCTGCTCAAAACAATGAAAACTGATAAGTTGTTGGATATATGATGAATAGTTGAAAGGGACAATGCAAGTGAAGCTCATGGTATAACCTGAAGAAGGACACGTGCAGGTTTAAAGGGAATCTCAACTTGCTTTGGAGAAGTATTCTGCCAATCTATGATTTTCTCAACATCACTCTTGGTAACTTGGAAGTTATCACAGTTACGAATTGCAGATTCTAGGAGAATCCGGATGGAATATGGAAGTTTATCTGGGATAATCAAGAGAAACAAAAAATCAGTTCACATATGAGAAATGCTAGCATGGAACCCGAATCCAACAAACCCCAAGGTGAAATCTTTAAAGGAATTAAAGTAAGAAAATTGAAAGAGGACTTAAATTAGAAATGAAAATAAAAGCCAAGTGCTTCTCTGTTTGGATAGCTACTGAGTTTTGCAAGATAAAAGATTAAAGGTAAAAAGTTACCAATCCTTGAATCCTTGAGAGCAGGTAAGCTGAAGTATTTCCCGAACTCACCACCCTCTGGCTTTGGAAGGCTGAGGAGGATGTCCTCGAAAGGATTTATGGAAGCTTAAAACAGATGAGGCATAAATTAATAAATTATCATTGTAATAGTAAATATGAAATTTCACTACAGGCATAATACAGCAATCATAATTGAAGCATCCCGGACATTAAGCCATAAGGATATGAACTGTGCTCAGTGATGCACATTCTAACTAATTCAAAAATATGCATTGAGGCATGTCAACTTTTTGGTTTGCCTCATTTTCGTACCCAAAATAAATGTGCAAGGTGTATTGAGGGTTTCAACATCTTTTTAGGCATAAGTTTGTACACAAATACAATCCCTCTGAAGGTAAATCCCATCAAGATGTAAGAAAAAAATAGTACTAGTTGAACATTCCCATCAATTGATAAGGCTGTTAAAAACTAGAAAGCAAAATATATGTATAAATCAAATGAGTATTCTGATCAATGCTCATAAGAAAATCTTCCAGTTATTGAACTGGTTTCTTCTATCATTAATCCTCCCTCAAATATTTCAATAAAGGAATGGCCTTATGCCACGGTTTGGTTGGAAAGCCGATTCCAAGTCAACAAGTTTGATGAGAAGCATCTTTAGCTAAAATAAGTCTTAGGAATAGTTTACCATTTAATAGCGGTTTTCTTGGCTTTTCTAGAAATTTCTATTGCCAATTTTATATATATATATATATATATATAAGTTGCTTTAGGAAGAATGAAATGAATAAATATTTTTTTTTAAAATTTAATAGTATTTTCATTGTTTTGGTGCTTAGAGCAGTTTTGCTCTTTTGCTCACTCTTCTTCAATGATTTCTTCCCACATCAATTGGTATCAGAGCCGTGAGCTTCTGGGTAATCATGAATGAAAGAAGTTTTTTTTTAATTAATTAATTTATTTTTATGGATGAAAGAAGTTACATCAACCCTTGACGTCTATTAGAGTTTGGATGCTTTTGTGAAGACCGTAGATGAAGATGGGTTGTAGATGACATTCGAAGCCCCTGCCAGCCGGCAACCATAGCTGTGAATCAACCTCCATCAGTCGGCAACTATACCGGAAAATTGACTTCCACCAGCGGGAAGCTAAACTGGCAAATCGATTCCCCACCGATTGGTCCACAATTCGATCAGATCCGCCCGCACAAAGTCTTGCGCCGCCAGTTCGTGTGCACCAATCCGCTCCAGCCCTTTGTCAAACCCGCAATACCATCCTGCATGCTCCTCTGCTTCCTTCTCGTGCAACACCGAATGCTAATCATTCACGACATCCGCACTACCACACCCTGCCCTCGCTAACACAATACCCATGGATCGCATGTCGGCATCCACCCAGCCTCACTCGCACATCTACGTTCGCAGTATCCTCTCCCATACGCGAGCATGCAACTTCGGCCCATATGCACGACCCCTGAACAGTCCATGTGATCTCTTGCTTCCTGACCCCACTTTCGCCTCTGCTTCCTCCCGTGATACCAGGCCTGCACCATTGTCCCTGCTCCCTCACACGATTTCTTTCAAATACACCAAGAGTATGATGCGGAGCATCTTTAACTAAAATAAGTCTTAATAATAGTTTATCATTTAATAGCAGTTTTCTATGCTTTTCTATAAGTTTTTATTGACAATTACATATATAATCTGCTTTAGGAAGAATGAAATGGTGAATTTTTATGAAATTTAACTTTATTTGCACTGTTTTGGACCTTTTGGTGCTTAGAGCTGTTTTGCTCTTTTTCTCTCTATACTTAAATGATTTTTCCTCACATCAATGCTAATGTGGGGAGATCACTGAAGAAACAGTAGCAAAAAGAGCTAAACAGCTCTAAGGCAGAGCAAAACAGTAAATCTGTTGTAGTGGGTGTGGGTCGAATGGGCCTGCAGTCCTACCGGGCGCCTGATGTAGCGCAATTTCTCATGCATGGGACTGAATGTCACGAACACGGATGTGCATGGGAGGCTGGGCAGACGCAGGGCGTGCAAACCGTGGGCAGTGCGTGGTAGTGTGGATATTTTGAAGGGTTCGTTGTCGGCATTGCGCGACAAGAAAGCAGAAGAGCACGTGGGATTGTGTCGCTAGTTTGATGGAGGGCCGGAGCGAATGGGTGCGACACATGGGCGATGCGGGACTTTTTGCAGGCGGGTCTGATAGGACCGTTGACAAATCGGTGTGGAATTGATTTGCCAGTATAGTTGCCAGTTGGAGGAAGTCGATTTGCCGGTATGATTGTCAACTAGTGGAAGTCGATTCACCGGTATGGTTGTCCGCTAGTGGAGTCCATTTGCTCGTATGGTTGTCGGCTGGTGGGGGCTTCGAACGTCTTCGACAGCATCTTCATTCATGGTTTTCCCAAAAGCATCCAAACCCTGATCGACATCAAGGATTGATATAACTTCCTTTATCCATGGTTACCCATAAACTCACGGTTCCGATACCAACTGATGTGAGGAGATCATTGAAGAAACAACAACAAAAAGAGCTAAACAGCCGAAATTGGAAAGGTAAAGAAATTTCTCGTTGGGCTGAGAGAGAGAGCAAAACAGTAAAATCATTGCATTCCAAAAATATTAATTCATTTCATTCTTCCTAATGCTGATTATAAGTATAATTGGCAATAGAAACTTCAAGAAAAAAAAACTATAAAACAGCTATTAAATAAAAAACTAATCCTAAGACTTATTTCAGTTAAAGATGCTCCGCATCAAAGTTCCCTCCTAGTTCTACCATTACATCTTACTCGCAGCGCATACCATAAATCTACCTTTACAATATAAGTAATCCAAATCGAATAAAGAAATAATGGAGATATCGGAAGAGTACATACCCATGGCGGGCAATCCAATCGAACAACGCCAAAGAGATCCCGATCCGGTCGCTGTAGACGATCAGCAAACTCCTGTAAGACGCCGGCGATCGCACGAATCTACCGATGGAATACAAGGAGAGAAACGTATGTCGTAGGAGAAAGCGTCAGAAGCTGCTAGGGCACCGGGGGTTGAGAGAAGCAGCTAGGAAGGGAAGTAGAGGTATTTGACAAGGTGAGAGGAAGAGTTTATAGCTGGCACGGCATCAAACCCTCAAGAACGGAGATTCAAATGAGACAAAAAAGGAAGATTACACAGGATGAAAAATTACAACTTTAGTTAGCATGATGACTGGGGAGGATCTGAATCATCCTGATCTGGTTGCAGGATCCTTCGTTGGGTAAAAGAGGAAAATGGATGAGGAAGGCTTCGGCGAGGAGACATATGAGATCCAGTGGGGCGCGTGCCGATCTCCCATGAAGAGCGTGGTTTGTTCGGGCCCACAGGGATTGACTTTTTGACATCATAACAACTAGGAAAAAACATTACTCGGGATATTTTGAGATAAATGATAAGTCTCAAAATAAATTTAATACTGACTAAATTAAAACCGGGTTTTTTTTTTTTCTGGCAGGTTATCAGTCTTGGAAAGTGGGAACTTTCCACTTGCAAGATGATAGATCATAAATAATCCTATTTGCCCTCTTTGCTCTAGAGAATATGAAAGCTCTTCCCATCTGCTGTTTCAATGTGGAACAACCTTTCTTTTATTGTATTATCCGCTCTGCTGCCTCATATGGACGGTTTCCTCTTTCGTCCAAATTTACTACAGCTATTTGATCATTTTGATGGAATGCAATCCCTATCTGCTTTGGAAAAAAATTTCTGTTATTGGATTATTTGTTGTGCGGTTTATTATCTGTGGAGAGCAAGGAATGATAAGCGTTTTGCTGGAAGGAATTGTAATGCCCAAGTTGTCAGCTGTAACATCAAGAAAGCTATTAGTGCTAAGGTTACTTATACCTATATAGTGAAGTATAAACTTCAATTAAAATCTTAAACCTACCCAGGCTCAAATGATCCACTAAAGCTGACCAACTTCAATAAAAAATAAAAAAATAAAAAGCTGATCAAACTCAACCTAACCTACTAGGCTACTAAAAAATAGACCATAAATTAGTCATCAATGATCAAACCCATGATGAATTGATTCATATTTAGGCATAACCCAAACCTAGTGCAATTTAACCCATTTTTACTTATAGACCAAATTAGGAATTGATTGACTAAATTATGATTAAATCATAGTATAATCACCCTTGTTTGACCATTAACACGCCTTGGTACACCTATGGACAAAACTAACCTATCTTAAAGCTAATCCTATGTTGGGGAGTAATAAATTATGCTATGAAACAAATAAGAAATAGAAAATTATGGTGGAAATAAAAGAATATCATGATTTAATATGGAAAAATCTGAAACTAGGAAGAACCAGAGAGCCACATCACATCAAGAAATTCACTATAGAAATAAGGAGAAAATAATAGAGATCTCTTTTCTCTCTCACTCTCTCCTTATCTCTCTTCTCTCTTGCATTGTTCTTAAACCAAGAGATACACATAACAACAACAAAGGGACGCGGCCCTTAATGAAAAATGAGAAAGAAAACTACTTTGTTCACCTTGTAATGCCACATCATCAACTTGTTGTATCGCATCACTCAATTCTCTATCTCATGTTTCTATGATAGCGTCATAGCACTAGGGTCTGGATCGCCACAATGCCCCATAGCAGCACCGTATCGCTAAGGTTTAGAGTGATGCGGTGCTCCCCTCTTTATATTTTTTTCCACCAAACTAAACAATATTGGGGCACTCAGGTATAGAGTTGTTGCGTCCTGGAGTATTCGCGGCGGTAGAGAAATATAAAGTTTATCGTCTTAGCATTGTACGAAAATCCGGCACGCAACGATCGTCCCGGACGATCCGACTTCGTCCAGACGAACCTGGAGCAAAAACTGATATTACAAGAACCCCCTAAAATCTCCCAGCGAGCTCAACAAATTGAATTAAGGTCCTAAGCAATGATATAACTCGATTGATGAACACAAATAGATTTCACACATAACTAGCAATCTCCCACCTTGAAATTGATTACAATCAATCCTTCTCTCAAAATGTAATACCAATTATAGTACTTGTAGCGTGGCTCACTCCTGCTCTTATCCTTTATGAAGACCAACTAAAGCTACTCATAGCTTTAGTTTATCAATTGTCACCATCTTCGCCAGCATATTTACATGATTCTAGGTTGTGTTTATCTTCTCTAAAGATAATTGACCATCTTTCAGAAGCGATCTGATGAAATGATATCAAAGTTGGATGTGTTTCATTTTGGCATGAAATGCAACATTTTTGGCTAGATTAATGACACTCATGCTGTCACTATGCAACTTCTCATTTTCTTGCATTACCAAATTCAGCTGTGAAATTTTGTAACCATATCATCTCGATCTTTGCTAGCCTTAGTGATAGCAATATACTCAACTTTTGTTATTGAGAGCATAGCAATCTTCTATAACTTAAAAATTCAACTCACTATAGTATTTTGCAAAGTGAAGATATAACAAGTTGTGCATCTCTTACCATCCTAATGTTCAGTAAGATCAGAATCTACATACCCCTATAGACCAATTCTTGCATCTCTAATATAAAGAGATTTGTCAACTGATCCTATCAAGTATCTGAGTATCTATTTAATTGTCTCCCAATAAAGTTTGCCTAGATTACTCACAAATATGATGGCTACTCCCACTATATATACTATATTTAATATCATACAGATCATAACATACATTAAACTTCCAACTACTAAAGTATAAAGAGTGTCCTCCATCTATTTATAATTTTTTGAGAGTGACACGACTTGTAAATAAATGGGGGATTAAGGTCAAAATTGGAGTTGTTTGAATGAACGATCGATATTGACCATATTGATCACGAACCATTTAATGGTCATTTGAATGCCTAAATGATATCAGAATTTAGTGATCTTATGCTCGTTGGATTCGTCTCGTCAAGCCGCTCGATTCAACTATAAGCATGTCACGTTTGCAAATCGTTTGGCAATTCAAATTATGGTTTGAACCTTCCAAAAGTGCTTTGGACCGTTGATTTGGGCTCATTTGGGCTTGTATTCGACTAATTTTAGTGTCGTTGGGCTTGTCTTTCCGAGACGTTCAATTCAACTATAAGTTTGCTGAAATCAGAGTTTGAAATGTCACATATTTAATTTTGAAAATTTTCAACTAAATTTTGCTTCGAGATTCGTGTCTTATCAAGATAATTTTTTGATGATACATCAAGTATATCCATACGTTTTTACTGTGATCATCAATAGAAGTGAAAAAATAGAGAAAACCTCCTATAGAAGAAATTAGTGCAAGATTATTATGGGACCCAAAAGTACGACTAATTATTTTTTTAATAAATATTTTAATTTATTGTGCATGCATGAAAAATAAAATTTTACAGTAAATCATGGGATTAATACTAAAAAAGAAAAATATCAGTAAGGTGGTCTAGGTTGTACTCATGGAAAATTTATTACATGCATAATCTAGACGGGGAGAATTGTCTGAATTAGGTTGCAGGTTGAAGTGTTTAAATTTATGCTTCATTTGAGATAATTTTCGTACTATTTTCTATAACATTTTTTTTAATAATTTTTTTAAACTAGTTAAAAAGATGTGACCAAAAACTTTGAGACAATATTCTTACTATTTTCTAAAATAATTTTTTAATATAAGCTTTTTTTGTTCAAATTTTTTTTTTAGAAGTGCTTAGAAAACTTTTTTACTAAAACCCGTTTAAAAAAATAGTAAGAAAATTGTCCTAGACTAAATCTTATAAAATGTATGGTTTAAATTTTAATTTATTAATCAGAATTGTATTTATTTTAAAATAATTCTTAGAACTATAAGAACTTTTATTATATCTAGTGAACGTGCGCAGAGCAACCTTTGGTTTTATGCAAAAAAACGCCTGTACCGAGTTTTTTGAAAAAACTCGGTACACCTCGGTACTCGGTACAGGTGCTTTTTTGCCTAAAACTAAACGTTCCTCTGCATACGTTCACTGGATAAAATAAAAGTTCGAACTATAAAGTTAATTTCAACAAATTTATGTTAGTGTCCTAAAATTCTGATTAATTCATTATAAAGTATTTTAGATTATCCTAAAATATTTTTTTTTAAGCTGGCGAAAACAAAAAATATATTAAAACTTATACTAACAAAAAAAAAAGAGTTAAAACTTAAAAGGCAGATACAAGAAGATCAAGAAGTGCTCCCCAACATTACAGTGAATCATATAAGCGAAAGAACATAAACAAGAAACAACAGCATGTGTTATTGTGAACTCTACGCGAACGCATTGCGCGGCCATGGAAATATCAAAAGATTACCAAGCCGCCAAGATCATAACCATCGCCTATTAATTATACCCTTTTTCCTTCAGACACCGGCCTCTTCATCATCATCCTCCTCTCTTCCTTCATCTTTGTGGCTAACCTCAGACTTTGTTGGAAAACTCCTGATACCCCACATCCTTCTTTCTATCCTCCTCAGCATCATAAGCTTTCTGCTTCTTCTGATACTCTGCTTTCAGTTTATCAGCCTTTGCAACGAAGGGATCTTTCTCAGATTGAGACAACGATTTTCACCTATCACCTCCAGCTTTTCCATCCACTGACACCTGGTTGTTTTTAGGGTTCCTCTCCTTAAACTCCTTCCGGAACTGCTCCATGAAGATAAAGAAGGCCATCGGCGGACCCATAGGTTTGTTCGGATCCTCGCCGCCCTTTCCCTTTGCCCCTCTCTTAGACTTCGTTTCTACGCTTTTTTTAACAGCCAGCTTGCTATCCGACTTCTTCGAGGTGTTGGCCTTCGATTTCCCTCCTTTCATCGTGGTAACTGCGCAATCGCCCAAAAAAATCGATCAGATAACGGAAGCTGCTAGTACTAGACACACATCGGCCGGGTTACAAAAGCGAACCTAGGGTTAGGGTTTCTCTCCACGGCGAGCTAGCAAGGTCTGGAAATTAAGTAGAGCTTTGTTTTGTATTATTTGAAGTAGATTAGGTTTTGTCTATAAGAATTATTTCTGTAAATGTAGAAGAGGGCTCTTGGTTTCTCGAATAACATTTATTCTGTAGATAATTTCTCTATTTTTGTATCTTGATCGTGATTTCTGGTGATGATTTTAGGAAAGAAACTGTTATTCTTTTTTTTTTTCATTTTTATTTCAGTTAATATTTTGTTTTATTGTGTGATCTACCGCTGGTATGATCTGGTGTCATATATCTTGGTAACTGTGGTCATCAAGGATGCCAACAGGAAGAAATTTTCAGCATCTTGGTCAAGAAATCTACAGCGGCATCTTGCCAAAACCTATTTGGGAAGTAAGATGAGCTAAGGAAGAATGAATAAAACTATTTGCAAGAAGACTCAAGAGAGAAAGGTAGTTAATTGCCAACGACCAGTTCATCGAAATGTAGGATGGGAACGGTCTAATTTTAGAATCAAAGCTGATATGCTTTGATTTTGAAGGCTGATCGACTTGATCCTGATGATGAGTTCATCACTTGGTTACATATGCTGGAGCAATTCTTTGAATATAAAGAAGTGTCAAGAGTGTTGCGATCAAGCTGAAAAAATATTTTAATACGCTGATGTGCTAGGAAAACTTGAAGCAAGACTACTTGAGGTAGGTGGCCGGAAGTAAGATCACCACATGGCATGCAAAAGATGAAGAAGGCGTTGCCGCGAAGGTATAGTGCTCCATATTATTTTCGACATGAAAATTTTCTGAAGTTCCATAATATCCACCAAAGGGATCGAGATGCTAATGGATCAAATGTGCTGTTAGAGAAATTGAAGGAAAATTTTTTTTTTTTAGGAGGTAGAATGAGAGGCGCACAAAACATTTTTTTTAATTCCCAATGTCACTACAGGAAATTAAATCAAGATAAAATTCATGTATGAAAATTAAAAGAAATGCATAATTTGAGCATTGAGATTAAAAAAAAATTAATTATATGAATGGATATCACCTTCGTGGGCGGGCGGAAATGGGTAGGTCAGTTGGTCGATGATGCTAGGGCAGAATTCGGTGAGAGCGATCGAGTTTGGCAAGGGTGCGGGTGTTTTATGTATGAACCAAATGAGCCATGCAAAGAAATGAGGAATGGGAAGGGGGTGGGGTCAATTTTAGGGCCATTTTCAATAGTTTAAGCTACTGAAAAAATTTTCACTTAAAAGCGTCGGCTAAACTGTCGTTAAAGACTGCCATGAAATGATAATACATGCGACAATTTTGACGGTCCTTTGATAGACGAAATTTCTAGTGGTTTTGTTTTTGTTACTGTCGGTCAATAGTGGCGGTCAAACCGCCGGTATTTGATGAAATTTATGTAGTGTATCATGTTAGCAAGAAAGGACCATGTTTTCTTGTCCAACTCATGTCCACGTCATCTAGACGTTACCATCCTTTCTTGTATCTAGCTCTATATATACACTCCTCCTGTACACAGAGAATGTAATGAAATTAAGTCTTTTATTTTCTCTGTGTGTTCGTTACTATGCTTCGTCCTTCTCTTCTGGTTTATCGACATGGTATCAGAGCGGTAACGCTCCTCTCTCCCGGTTCTTCTTCTTCTTCTTCTTCCCCCTCATCCCTTCTTTCCCTGTTCTTTCCGAGCTGCTCTCATGGCTACCACCTCCAACTAATCATCTCCAGACCACTCCACCACCGACTACTCACTCCCGTCGTCCTCCACATAAATTCCGCAATCTCTTAAATTCTTGATGAGCAACATCAAAAATATCATCGCACAACCTCTCATCGCCGACAATCACCCTATATGGGGTTCACAAGTTTTGAAACTCTTTCGGGCAAATGGTTATCACGGCTTCTTGGACGACACCACTCCCGCTCCGCCAAGCATCATCATCGTGACGGATGGCAATACTAGCCCCAAATCCCTCTATACCACTTGGCTTTCGCTAGATCAAAATCTAGCAGCTGCCTTATACTCTGTAATATCACAGAGTATACTGCCTTACGTTCTATCCGTCGACCATTACACAGACATCTGGACCGTTCTTGATAAACGGCTTCAATCCAGCACGCGTTCCTGAATTATTCATCTTCGACATGAACTGCAATACCTCTCTATGAAGGACAAACTATGCCCCAAACCTTCTTGATATCAAATCTAAGGTTGATTCGCTCGCCGCTGCCGGCGCTCCTATCGTCGTGGAAGATATCATCCAATATACTCTGGACGGTCTTCTGTCCACATACTAAGTGTTCAAAACCACAATTTGTACCAATCTTCAACCATTGAGCTTGGACGATCTCTACACGCTACTTTGTAGCGAAGAACTCAACCTTGTTCATGAAACAACTCGTGAATTACAATCCCTCCAACTCTCTAGCAACACTATAGCTCTTGCGGCAACTCGTGGTCGCGGACGGCCCAGCTCTGCTCGCGGCCGCAATCCCTTCAATAACAAATCAAATTCCAATAATTACAGAGGAGGAAAAACTTCAAGATCCTGCGTTACTTGTCAAATTTGCGGCAAGAACGACCTCTCTGCGGTCAAATGTTGGTACCACCACGACAACCAATACAACATTGAACAACCCACCACTGCTTTGTTCACTTCGCCATCCTCTTCCTCCCCCACCGAATGGTACCTCGACAGTGGGGCTGCTTCACATCTTACTTGCAACCAGACACACCTTCATAATTCTCAACCGTACAATGGCTCAAATCATGTTATACTCAGTAACGGTAGTCATCTCCCCATTCACAACACTGGTAAAGGTATCCTACCGACGCCTCAAGGTAATCTGAAACTGTCTCATCTCAATCTTGTCCCCAACCTATCGTTCAATCTTTTGTCTGTTCACAAGCTTACTACCGACAATGATTGTCTCATAACTTTCTCTTCTATTTGCTATGAAATTAAGAATCTGAAGACCCTTCGACCTCTTCTCACGGGTCCGTGTATTAATGGGCTCTACCCTCTTCAAGCTGTGCACACCAAGAACATAGCCATTCACCAACTCGCGTTAATTTCCATTAAGCCGGTCCAAGACCTATGGCACTGAAGGCTGGGGCAGCCCTCAGCATCCACTCTTCAATTTCTTGCAAAAAAAAATGATCATCTCTGTATTACCTTTACTTCTTCTTGCAACTCATGTAAAATGGCTAAAAGCCATCAATTACCCTTTAAAGATTCTCAAAACACTAGTTCTACATTTTTTTTTTAATACACTCCGACGTCTGGGGTCCCTCCCCAACTAACTCAAATTATGGATACCGATACTATGTAAGCTTCATAGATGACCGGTCTCGCTACACGTGGGTCTACCCCCTCACTCAGAAATCTGAAGTGTTCAACAAATTCATGGAATCTCATAAACTAATTAAATGCCAATTTAACACTCATATCCACATCCTTCGCACCGACGGCGGAGGTGAATTTTATCAATAATAAATTCAAAACTTACTTAGCTACCCACGACATTCAACACCAATTCACATGCCCTTACACCCCTCTCAAAATGGGGTGGCCGAACGTAAGCATCGGCACATAACTGAAACTATCCGGGCTCTTCTTATCGAAGCTTACCTTCCATCTTATTTATGGGCCGATACTCTTCTCACCGCCATCTACCTAATCAACCGCCTCCCGTCACCTACCATTCACAACAAATCTTTGGGTGTCTATGCTACCCATGGCTCAAACCTTATACCGCACACAAGTTCTCTCCACTATCTCATCCATGCGTTTTTATTGGATACGCGTCGGCTCAAAAAGGATATCGCTGCCTCGATCCTAACTCAAATTGGATCTACATCTCCCTCCATGTCGTCTTCAACGAAAATATCTTCCCATTTTCGCAAATATCTAACCCAACTCACGGTCAATAGTGGCGGTCAAACCATCGATATTTGATGAAATTCATGTAATGTATCACATACATGACAATAGCATTGTTAAACAAAACTAATAATAAAATAAACCGCCACAACTAAAATATACATTTTCACTAATAACACTGTTTCAGTTTTTAATAACACTTAAATGGTAAACTTAATTTTACATTAATAATAAACATGTGCAACATACTTCAAGCAACTTATGTTGGAATATGTGTTAGAAGCCGATGAACATATGATTGCTCCGTTCTTGGGAGGATATTGGACTATTAGTGACGTTATTAAATGAAATGACTCAACAATGGATCAAACAAATGCAAAAATCATGAAAATAGAGCTTTGACTATCAATCAAGAATTTTTGGATTCAAAGCTTATGTGTGATGTGTGTATGATTTTGACTTTGGTTTCGTTTGGGATAGCTTTGTTACTGCTTTACAAAGACGTTTTTTAATAAAAAAAAATTTATTTGAAATTTTTGTATTAAAAAATTACTTTGTAAAGCAGTACGAAAGCTCTCTCAATTCTCACAACTATGCCTACTTTTTGGATTACTTGGTGAATGCTAATGAAGACCAACTAGCATGGGCGTGAAAATCATGTGAATGGGCAATCAATGGCATCAATCATGGGTGCACTCTTAATGTAAAAGTATTGGATGAATTGATATCAAATCATACGTTAAGCACAATATTATTAGCTAGCCTACTTAATAGAGATTTTTATGATTAAATTTTGAGATCAAATTTGACGTAAATTAAATCTGTGCTTTAACATCTAATATTTCCACATTATATGCTTCTCATTATAAAGTTTTATCAATAATAGAAATTTATAAGAGATCTTAATATTTCTAACGAATGATGGTTAGATCTTTACATTTCAAATGAATGATATTGATAAAATCTTTTATGAAATTTGTGTAGAATTCATGTCCTCGGAATAAAAGAGAAATGAAAATAAAAATGTTATTTCTAAACCTATTCATTCCGTGTCTTAAAAAAAATTATTTGCTTTTAGAATTTCCTAATTAAGGCTTTGTTTGGGACGGTTTTCTTTTTGCTTCTTAAAGCCGCTTTCTAGTTCAAAAAAATTAACTTTTGTACTAAAAAGCTGCTTTAAGAAGCAGTTAAAAAGTTGTCCCAAACTAATCCTAAGACTTCGTTTGTGATAGCATTCTTTGAATTTTTGTACTAAAAAGCTATTTTAAGACGTAGTAAGAAAGTTGTTTATTTCAAATCACTTTATTTAAATATACAAATAACAAATTAGTATTTTTATAGCACATGCTTGATTGATTGATTGGCAAACTTTTTTGGCACGGTAGGCCGTACCCTTATAGAGTAGAAATGTAGAAGTAGAACTGGTTAGCCTCATGGGATTCAAAGAATTATTGCATTTGACCAGCATGTCATTAAAACATGTTTTTTTTTTTGTAGTGCTATGATCATGACATATATATATTATCATAGAAAAAACATTAGATTTTTAAATTCATAGAGCATCTTAAGATTAGTTAAATGCACCTCGTGGTTTATTGTTATCCATCTTTAGCTTCTCTTGGACAGACCATGTGATGATCTTTTGAACTTTTACATAGCTATTGAATATTCAAATGATCTCATGTACTCATCCAAAAGAGCACATGTTAAATACTATAAAGATGCTATTTACAGCACGATTAATATCCACCGTTGCTTAGCTCGTGTGGGAAAGAATCGCCTGAGCAAAGCCTAGGTCTCGGGTTCGATCCTCATGGGCGGCAGCGAAAGCCTTAAGTGTTGGCCCGGACTAATTGGTGTGGGTAGTCTGCTAGGTCGACCGGGGTTTATAACCCGCGAAGTGGGTTAGTTCCTCGTAAAAAAAAAAAAAAAAACAGCACGATTAATTGAAGGAAATGTCTCGTGCATTCAAATGAGAGATATATATTATTTTTAAAAAATCGAACAATTATTTTTTAAAAGCTACCATAGATGAGAACCGCTGTTTATAGAAGCAGTTGTCAACCACAGAAATTTTTGACAAATAATAAAAAAGCAATGAGAAAATAATAACTAATCATTTAATCTTTTTTAATCCATAAGTAATCTAAGCAATTATCATGATCACCAGCTAATTATTGACATCTTAAGGGAATATCCATATTTCATTTATTTAATTGCTAGAAATAAAATAAAATTAATTTTAATTTTTAAACTTTAATTAAAATTTTATCTTGATTCCTAATTTAGTATAAAAAATAAATAAGTATTAAATAAAATTAATGTTCAATTGATAATTTTTTTTATGCTCAAATATCATATCTAAAAACTCTTAAGAGTTTAATAAAGATTATTATAACTTTATTTAGTAACTAATTATCTAATATAAGTAGATATTAGCAACTGGTTGGATATGTTAAAAAAGAAATATTTAAATATGTATCGCACTATATATATATTACGGGCTAATTATATATGGCTATAGAGTTAAAATTCTACGTCTTAGCGCGTTGCACGGATATCCAGCTCACACATAGAGAACACAATATTTTTTAAGTGGAAAACCCAGGAAAGGGAAAAAATCACGGTGTCTAGCTTAGTTGAAAATGATTTCATTAGAATTCGAGTAAAGTACAATGATCTGACTTCTCCTTGAAGACGACCATATTACAAATGTCAACTGAAAGTTTCACAAAAGTCCAGTGTCACTCCAATGTCAGGTGGTGGTCCGACAGCCCTCTGCTGTCAAGCGGTGGTCCGGCAGTGACACTTCATTGTCAAGGGGAACTCCGACTTCGGGTGGCACTTCGACGTCCTTTGATGGTCAGCTAGTGGTGATTTGACAGAACTCCAGCATCAGAGTTCTACCGCACCACCGCTGGTGTTCTACCACACTACCATTGGCGGTGAATATGAAAGTTTAGGTGTTCGATATATAAATACATAAGATTCATGTGGTATATATGTAAATTCTCCTTAAAAATATGTATTTGTTCATTCTATTTAAAACTATTTTATTTTGTATTTTTAAAAGAAATCAAGTTATTTTTAAAATGTTTAAATGAACTCTTAGATGTTTTGAGTATTTTTAAAAACAAAATTTATTATCAACATTGCTACCATCAACCGCTACCACCGTCATTGCCTCGTTAGTCATTATTGTCGCCATACCACTTTTTGCAGCAATCTCCCCCGTTGTTATCTCATCAGTCATTATTGTTGCCCCACTAGTAATCACCATCACCATCTCATAAATAAATAAAAATAACAATGTATATATTAAATATCAAATATGTTTTATTTCATGTCATATGTTAAAAAAAAAAAAGTGATCCAAACGGCCCTAATAACATTGAATAATCTGATTTTTCTCTCTGAATCAATGTTACCTTGTTGAATCGATCATGACCACACATCATTCAGAAGCTTATCAGAACCGAAATGGTTCAGCATGTTTTAAATTCATTTTTAGCTGTTGGGTTGAATTGGTTAGTTAAGTCAGATGGAAAATAAAATATTTATCTCAGAAGAAAGTTATGCAAATGATCTGTTAAAGAAGTTCAAGATGGATAATTGTCAACCTATAAATACTCATATTAAATATAGAGTCAGGCTATCAAAGCATGATAAAAGGGAACAAATTTTTTATAATGTCAGTCTATCAGTTATCAGTCACTATGTGGAAATTGCAACTACCAATCACTTAAAGATCATCAAAAAAATCCTACACCATATCAAATATTCTATTGCCTTTGTCTTACGCTACTTCTTATTTAATGATTTCAGGCTTGTAGGATATAGCAATAATGATTGGGCTGACAATATGGACGATAGAAAGAGCACCACCAGTTATATATTTTTCATGGGAGATACTACTTTCACCTGAATCTCAAAGAAATAATTAATTGTCACTCTATCTACTTGTGAAGCAAAGTACGTAGCTACAATCTCATGTATTTGTCATGCAATTTAACTTCAAAATCTATTAAAACAATTAAATTTATCACAACAAGCTTAAGAAGCAATGAATTAGATTCATATTGATAACAAGTCTTCAATGACACTAACCAAAAATTCAATTTTTCATGATAGAGCAAAGCACATTGATACGCACTATCACTAGCTAAAACAGAGAATCTATTGCAAGGAAGTAAGTGCAAGTGGAATTTGTAATTAAGTATGAAGACTTTATCAAGCTAAAAAATTTGCTTGGAGTTTCAAAATAATATTTAAGAGGGAGGTATTAGAAATTTAACATAATTTTGGCTCATTGTTATTTGAAGCTTTTGATTGAAGCCATATTCTAAAATAATCTTTTATAGAAGATGCCCGAAGTACTTATTCGATCTAGAATAATTCTTAGAAAAGTTTAGAATAACATTTAATGTTATTTATGATAGCGGATAAAGTAGTATTCTAGAGAATTATTCATTTGTAAATATTTGATTGAAATATGTTGACACAATCCTAACAAGATATTACTAGCATTAATGGCGCCTTTGAGTTTGTATCAAACAAAAATGAGAAATAAAATTTATAGCCACCATCTTCTCTAATCTTCTTGGCCTATCTAATTAACATCTTTCATATTCTCTTTCCTCTTTAGCATTTTCTTGTTCTAAAAATTCCTCGGATCATTCTAACACAATATCTCCATCTTGATTAATAAAAAAATATTAATGACATTCCATAATATAAAGAAGATACACCAACAGCGATTATGGC
This sequence comes from Dendrobium catenatum, assembly GCF_001605985.2. NCBI lineage: Eukaryota > Viridiplantae > Streptophyta > Magnoliopsida > Asparagales > Orchidaceae > Dendrobium > Dendrobium catenatum. The sequence continues at coordinate 118,144 of NW_021430753.1, forward strand.
ATTACAAAACCAAAGCATGGTCCTGGCGGCCGGGCAACCGGCGGCATTATTAATCACATAAATATAATAAACAAACAACGCTTATTAACAACTGCAAAACAAATTACGAATGCATGTACGTATCAGCTAAGCTCTCAAGAAGAGAACTCAATACGAAGGCCGCCAACCTTCACCTTGTTCCCATTCGCACTCCTCGGCACCAACGTAACCACCACGCTGTCATCATCCTCAGCCCTAAGATCCTCAAGCAAATCCGTTATTCCAAGCCTCAAATTAGTCTTGATATCCTTCACCTTCTTAGCATGCCCATGCTTGTGCGACAAGTTCACGAAAGATCCTGCGAATTCACTTGCCGAAGGCCTCAGCTTATCCTCCTCCGGCGAGTTTATGTACACATCGAATTTCACGAACTCATGTCGGCTTACCACTATGTCTTCCACCAAAAGCACCTCCTCTTCATCATCCTTCTCCTTCTTGCTCCTCCCTCTCTTCGGCCTTTTCACCGTCACACTCACCGGCTTATCAAGCGTAATGGGGAACGCAGGAACCCCGATCACGGCCTGCGGTGACTTTTTCTTCAACAACTTATTCGTCGTCGCCTTAGCCGCCTTAGGAGTCGGGCGACTATTTAACCAAGGATTCTCCACCTCCTGGTATTTGTATCCCAAGGTCTCCGTTTCAAGGCAGTCCCTGATCTTCACCCTCACAAGCTGCGCGTTCTCGTCATAGAAGAGGAAAGAGGCGTCGAGCCAGTCAAGGTCCTTAAAGTCTCTCCGCTTGCCGCCGAGCGTCTTCCAGACTGACCAGAGGCGGTCAATATTGCCATGATGTGCGAAGAAGATAGGATCCCGCGCGGCGGAGTACAAGGTACCCATATCTTCATCGTTAGGATTGGCCGGATTCCCGGTCCAGACATGTACCGGCCCGTGTGGGGTTTGCTCAATGGATCCACTGCCGGGGCTGGGTTGGTCCCCGGCCCGGTACGGCGAGCCCATGAAGAGCTTCGCGTTCTTGCCATTGGATATCATTTGTCGGTACATGAGCTTGAGGTTATCGTCGATTAGCTCGTCTTTGGTGAAGCCGGGATGCGCGTTGCCGTCAAGGTCGATGGTGACGGGCGGTTGATGGCTGGGGTCGCGGTTGTTGTTGTAGAGGGAAGAGGACTTGTTGGTGTAGAAAGCTGGCATCACCATTCCGTCCGGGGAGTCCCAGTTCCAGAAGGGGATGGCGAAGTTATCGTCGCCGATGAGCTTGCCGAGGATGCGCTCGTGGAAGTAGAGGTAGTAGCGGTGCCAGGGGAAGAAAATCCACGAGTTGTGCACCTGGACGTACCGGCATGTCAACCATAATAGTTTAGTACTACGATCGATATTGCTAAGCGTCGTTTATTTATTGATTAAATAAGCTTAAATTAGTATTAATATGAATGTACTTATATTTTTAAAATTTTTTAACTAATCCATATTTTATTCCATATTCTAAAATAAATTCTACAAAATAAATATATTAAGAATTCGTTTGGGACGATTTTCTCACTATTTCTTAAATCAACTTTTTAGTTTAAAAATTTTAATTTTTAAACTAGAAATCTGCTTCAAACAGCAGAAGAAAGTCGTCCCAAACAAAACCTAAATTTATTTATTTATATATCACCTATAAATGAATAAATATAATCTGAAGTAAATGGTCAAAGTAGTCCTGCTGGCCTTAAATATTTACTTTTAATTCAAAGCATATATTTTTTTTCAATTTACCTTAGAAAAAAAAATATTTGATTGAATTATAAGAGCCTACCTGAATGTCAAGTTTGGGAAAGCCAATTTGGTCGTAAGCGCCATCGCAATAAGCACAGTGAACATTGGCTTGCTGCGTGAAGTTGCGGGGATCATCCGCCGGGAGAGCTCGCATAAGCTCCACAGCCTTTTGATACTTTTTCAAATACTCGCCGTCGACAAGCTGGGCGGCCGGGCGAACACGAAGCGGCCCGTTGCGGGGTGGCGGGACAAAGTCAATAATAGAGGAATTGAAGGGCGGACAGCAGTTGGTCGGAGTTCCACCGGCAGGGATTTCGGCAGGGCCGCACTTAGAGAGATCGGGGGCTTGAATGGGAGAGGCAATCGCCAGGCGGTGATCGGCGGCAAGGCTTGTTGCTGCGCCGTAGAGGCCGCCGAGGCTTATGAGAAGATCGCGCCGGCCGCCAATGGATTTGCTTTGTTGAATGTTGTTGTCATCTTTTTCATTAGATTTGCATGAGATGGTTTTGGGGAAATTGAAGGGATATTGTGATCTGTTGGCAGAAATGGAGTGGGTGGTGAAGGAGCTTGCAGAGGAGAGGAAGGAAGACAGGCTGGCCATGGTGGCTATTAATGTGGCTTAATTATGTAATTTCTTGTTTTATGAAAGGGTGATTAGCTGTGTATTTATAGGGTTGATTTGCAGCGTGTATAAAAAGAAAAAAGAAAAAGTGATGTGATAAATCTTGTTGCAATATTTGATTTGAAAACTTCCGGCGTTAATTTAGAAACATGCCAATTTCAACAAATTTACAATCGAACTGAACGTCTAGATGAGGTGAAGCTATTGATGCTATAATTGATCTGATATGACTCTAAATATGTTTTACATAAAAAATTCTGGCACGTAACAAGAAGGATATTAAAAAAAAAACAACTATAATGACCACAATGTAATTCCTTCAAGTTCATATTTTGAATTTTTTTCTATAAATCAGACTGAGCTTCTTATATGGTGGTGATGACTGAGAGCATAATATATAACAAGTCTCGCTGATGCTACGAATTGAAAAAAAAAACATAGAAGCACAAATTTTTATATGTAATTGTTTCTCTTACGACTCATTGTCACTACAGGAGATTCATCAAATACCTGCTGCATTTCCGACAGCTGAACGACAGCCTGAATTCCGGCAGTTATGCCGGCGGATTGGCTGCCTATAATAAGCGGCGGTTATACCGTGGGTTTGACCGCCGGTATTAGATATGTTCGACACTGTTAACGGCGGCTTGCTCACCGATTTTAAGTGACTTGTTTCTGGTGGCTAGAGTCGACGGTATGAGCCCTACTTCCTAGACCTGCTTCTTCCTCGATCATTTCAACGCGTCTGCTTCATTTCATTTCGTCCTAGAGAATGCCCTCTCGTCACTCTCATCACTGTAGCTCTAGCTAACCTTTAGCCCTAGTCGACGCTTGCCTTCATCTTCATCTCCTTAGACGCATGTAACCTCCTCTCCTTCCTTGCTGTTCTTCCTTGTATATTCCTTTCACTCCGATGTAGCCGTAGGAGTAATCAATTTTTACATGACTTGAGTTATGAATATGGTTTTACAAACTATATTAAATTTGTGATGATTTATTATGTCAAAAGCTTGAAGGTGAGTTTCCAATCTCTAGAGAGTATGCATGCTAGACGAAGAGATTATTTGTTATGACCTCTATGTGTTTTGCAAAATCTCCTAGATGAGTTTGATTAGTTCTAGTTGTTATAAGATTTGTGTAACATGAATCTTTGGAGTTCATTTGAATATGATTGCAAAATACCTCGGGTTGGATATGGTTTGTTGGAGTTCAAGGGATGCTTTGAAAGGTTTATGGTTAGATGTAATCAACCAAGGTTGACCAAGAGCCATGACCATGGAGGAAAACACGCTATTATCGGAAAAAGTGGTGGTCAATGCCGCCGAAGATTTCCAGTGGGTCTCTTGTGGTGTACGCATCAGTAATTTCCAGTGGCTACATCCCCGAAAAGTCACCTGAAATAAATAGCTGGTTTCAGTTTCCTACGCGATTTTTATCGGTGGTAAAATACATGTCGGTAATGAACGATTTTCTTATAGTATATAACTCCGTATAACTTTACTCCAAAGTGAATTATTCTGCAAACAACAATGTGTTGCAGAATCAACATTACCATCAACATCAAAACTCAAAAGGCATTACTTCACCATTGAATAATAGTGCATCAATGTGAGATACACATTAAAGAATGCCATGTATTTCATCTCCATCTAGCCAAAAAATATAATAAAACAGCAAACTTCCATGATGAATGATCCATCAATTTTTATAAACTTTCTTAACAAATTCAATAAACTAGTAAAATGTTTTACTCTTTATGAGAATCTCAGTCTCTAAAAAACCAAACATTAAATAGAATAGAGTAAGAACCACTCAAGTTATATCTAGAAATCCCTCTCCAGTTGAAGTTGCACTCTCTCTAGCTGCTATAAGCTTGAGCCAAAATTAAATGAAATCAGCGACCAGTAGCAATCCATAAAAAGTTAATCCTATTATTAAAACAAGAATGGTTAAAAAACATATTTGTACTAAGAATTGTATGCCTTCGAAGAAAAAATGATTATACGAAATATTGGCGTTATAAAATGATTTCATTTACAATATTATATTAAGGATATTTGCATATCTTCTGTAATCAATAAATCCAAATTCAGCGCTTAGTCCTGCTCGACTCTGCGATTTCACCAAATTCTTTTTTTTAATAATAAGTAAATGTTTTCATCAAATTCTAATTAATCAGAAAGTAATCGGCAAAAGGCTGCATCTCTTACTATACGTTCGGTCAAATAATAGATATAGACCATTCAAATATTTTCCAAATATTTCATATTTGGAGATTCTAAATCTAAAACTGTTATGAAATTGGAGGAAGAAGAAGCTACTTTTTGGCTGCAAGAAGAGACTTTCTTGCGAGAGAGAAAGAGGGAAGGAGGGAGGAGAGCGATAACATAAATTATTCTATTCCCTTATTATTGAGCTATTACAAGAGTGGGAAACATAGTGGAGTCAATATTTGATATGACCATAAAAACAGACTCGAACCTAACTCGAAAATTATGGGTTAAGATCAACATGTTTGCTAAACTGGTCGGGTTCGGGTTCAACAAACCGACCCATTTCAAAAATTGGGTCGGATTCGCGTTAACCCGGAACTCGAGAATGATCTGGAATGACCGAGCAAAAACGCATTGCCCGCGTTGTGTCAAGTTTCCCGCATCGCGTTTGCCGATGTAGTCTTCGTGTAGCATCGAGTCCTATTAACGACGCTGCTGCTGCTCAGCACCTGAATGAGAATGTGTATCCATAGGTCGGGTTCGGGTTGAAATATCTGACTCGTTTGTAAAAACGGGATGGGTTCGAATTGGATCAACTAGTGTTGGGTTAGTTCCAGGTTCGACCGATCTTAACAACCCTAGGGACATTGTTGCGGTGTCTTGTAGAACAACGTAGGTAAAATTAGACCAATACATTACAATATCCATCATAGTCTCATTTTATGATAAAAAAATATAGGTCGGTCTTGCGCGTGACCGGGATGTGCAATCTAATGGTGTTCGATCGGAGTGGCCTGGTGCAATCGGCGAGCGAGACCCCGAGGCTCTACCACAAAAGAACTAAATTGATCTTTAATCAAGAACATGTAAATCCGGTCTTCCAACCGGTCCAATGGTCTTGCGAGCTTCTACTTTAGACAACCGTGCCCATGCGCCCGTGTGGCAAACTCGAGCTTATGCATGACCTGCGCTTTTACTGTTGCATGTTCGGCTTGCTCCAGCTAGCAGACAACCTGTGCTCTGCTCCAGGCCGGCAACCCGAGGACAACTAGCTCCAGCCTCGCGCGTGTATGCCCACACCCCGCCCGTCCCGATCACGCGCACGACTCGTCTATTCGACATCCCTTTCTTGGATAAATTTCTTTCTCCACCTAGAGATTGCCTTAATGAGACTCTGATACCACTTGTTATGAAATTAGAGGAAGAAGAAGCTTCTTCTTCGTTGCAAGAACAAACTTTCTTGCAAGAGAGAGAGGGATAACATGAATTCTATGCATTTATTATTGAGCTATTATAAGAGGGGGACACATTACAACATCATATACATCCTACATATAGGAATCAGATACCATTGTGATTTGTGGAACATCGTAAGTAAAATCGGACCAATACATTACAGAAGCAAACAAGTTTTTTTCTTAAAAATTAGACCAAAGATTTACTTTATTTATTTAATTTGTTAGACTTCTGAAGTAGAGTGGTAACATGATCCCATCATTTGTTCTACAGTGAATGAAGATGAGAGCCCCTACTCCCTTCAATAGAAAACTGCCCATAAATCAAGCTTTATTGTATAATTTTTGTTTAAAAAATCCTTTAAAGCTATATGAATTGCTACAGAATATGCTACGCAGTTTTAATAGAGAAAAACTACATAAAAAAAACGAGCTTTCTTCTGTACTTTGTTCAAAGAGCTTTAAAACTTGACAATTGAGAGGTCTTTAGAATCAATAGCAAAGCATAGAGACTCATTAGCTAGCATCATACTTAGATATCACCAACAGCTGCTAAATAAAAAAAAAATTCACCTTTTTTCGTTCAACTTCTCGATTGATCTCTTCTGGAATTAATCAGATTCTAATTTAAAGGACTACAACTATCTTAAATTTTACAAACTGAATTCATAAATTCAATGACCATAGCTTTCTAGATCTGACTAAGGAATCAAATTCAGGATGTTTAATACATAAGGGGCCCATTTGTCCTTCAACCTAATCTTAGGATACTTAAACTTCATTTAAGACAACTTTTTTATTGCATTGTTATCAAAATTGTCATCACAATTTTTATTTAGTGACTATTTTTTTATTGTTTTAAAAAAAAATTTATGCTAGTTAAGTCATTTTCTATAGCATAATTAAGAAAAGTTACTTTCTTCAAAGCAACTTTACAACCACCACCTTTATAAAAAGGAGCAATCGTTCCAAACTGACCCTAAGATTTTATCTGTGACAACTTTTTTATTACTTTGATATTCAAATAGCAATCAAAGTTTTGTTTGGCTCTTTTTTGGTGGCTTTCAAGAATTTTTTGTGTTAGGAAATTGTTTTATAGTAGCTTTAGAATAATTACATTTTGTTTGGAAGAAACCACATAATAAAGAAAACAAGGAAAGAAACCAAAGGAGATGAAAACCAAGATTTCACGTGAAAAAAGTTACAAAGTCACAACACACCAAGAAATTCATTATGAAAATTGAGAGAAATTGTGCAAATCTCTTGCTCTCTCCTTATCTCACTTTACTTCACACTTAATTCTCTCCACAAAACATACCAAAAGATACTTTTCAATTACCCTAGGGACGCAACCCTTCAAATTAAGCATAAAAAACAAGAAAAAAAAAATGCTTAATCCGACTCGCAACACTGGGATTTAGAGCGCCACAATGCTCTACTATGTCTCTAAGCCACTCTGAAACGCTATGGTGCTGGCACCTAAAGCATTGCATCGCTTTGCTCTCTATCTCCAATCAGAGAGTACAACCCTACAGCGCTCAAGTATATAGTGTTGTACATCTATACGAAAAAAAATAAAATTTTGGCGGTAAAGCCCCTCAAACCCAAGCAGGAGCAAGCCTCTTCCTACCCCTTGACGAACTTGATCGACAATGTTGAAGTTTGAGACAATAGTATAACCCATTGATTGACGTAATCAAATTTCACACAAATCTAATATTTTTCTTACAACAGCTTTATGATCATTGTTGCAGACTAGAATATACGTGGCGATAGAGTTAGAAAGTTTATGTCTCAGCATTGTACGGATATCTAGCACACAAACATGAGAAAAATAAAAAACACCAGAAATTTTACGTGAAAAATCTTGGATGGGGAAAAACCACGGGGCCACGCTCAGTATGAATGAATCCACTGGTGTTTGCTTGAGGTACAAGAGGCTGACTCGTCCTTAAAATTTAGGACGATCAGATTACAATAATTCATTCCCGAATTGAAGTTCAGTAACAAATAATAATTTGAGATTCGACAATGTTGGGAATTCGGGTTGAATCCCAAAGTCACTTGGAGATCGGGCAGAATTCTGACGTCACTTGGGTGGAGTTTCGGCGTCACTAAAAAGTCGGGCAGAACTCCAGCGTTGTTTGGGCAGAATTTAGACGTCCTGTGGAAGTCGGACAGAATCCAGGCGTCCTGTGGAAGTCGGGAAAAATTTTGGCATCTTGTGAAAGTTGTGCAGAATTCCGGCGTCACTGGGAAGTCAGGCGGAATTCCGGGCGGTGGTCGAGGAGTTTCTTCCCTCCTATCTTTCTTCTCTTATCTTATCCTTCTTCTTCTTTTCTTCTTCTTGCTTGGGTCCCCTCTCAAGAGAAATGATGGATTTATTTATAGATTTCTGGAGTGACATGACCCGTAAATAGGTGAGATCAGGGATAAATCGAGAGTGGTTGGATGGACGGCCGACATTGAATCGCTTGATCGTGTACTATTCGTCAGATATTTGAAGCTCTTAATGATGTCAGAATTCAGCGATCTTGGGCTCGTTGGATTCGTCTCATCGAGGTGCTCGATTCAAATATAAGCACGTTATGTTTAGAAATTGTTTGGTAACTCAAATTATGGTTCAAATTTTCCAACAGCGCTTCGGGTCCTTGATTTGGACTCATTTGGGCTCGGATTGAGTCGAATTTGGTGTTGTTGGGTTCGTATTTCCAAAACACTCAGTTTGCTGAAATCGGAGTTCAGGTGATCTCGGATTTAATTTTTGAAGTTTCAGTCTACATTTTGCCTCGAGATTCGTGCCCGATAAAGATAATTTTTTAATGATATAGCAATCATATTTATAAAAAACTACAACCCACCCTAAGGAAGGAGCAAGAGTGGAGGCCCTACTCCTAGGGCCTATCATATAACCGTTGAAATTTACATAACAACTTATTTTAAGAAGGGGATCACACCCAACACTCATTAACCAACCTCTTATCTAATAGGCCACATCGTAATACTCTTATGCTTTTACATTTTTATTCAAATTTTTAATTAAATTTTAAATATTAATTTGATTATATATATATATATATATATTAAAAATCTATCAATTTTTATCCCACCAATAAAAATTTCTAACCCGGCTCTTCCCCGTCTCAAACAGATCCTAATTTTTGCCCTTCCCCTCGCAGCTAGTGTTTAAAATTGTGATCAATAAAATCACGAATTCGTCTAATTATGTAAAAACGTGCGAGCTTTATATATTGACATTCTATGTCCAAAAAGGTCCAAAATTTCCCGCTGATTGATGTGCTTTGTTTAAACTTTTTCCATTCCACCGACAAGAAATTACGTC